>NC_135975.1:34380720-34483220 GCF_053455715.1 Rhinoraja longicauda
AATCAGGGGGCAGCGCTTTAAAACCTCTGTAACTTAAAACATATGCGACCGAATTAAATAAAAATATCATTTTCCAGCAGCGAACCGCGTGGCGATTAAGGCGGTATAAAATGCGTGGCGCTACGGTCATCGTTTTCCCGAAATTGCCAAAATCAACCGAAATGAAATATATACACATATATTTTAACAAGATCTGAGTTTTAATAGTATACTAGCAAAGGGGGGCCCGTTGGGCCCGTCCCCACACCCCCCATTCTCTCCTCCCCATCCCCACTCTTACTCTCCCCACACTCTCCCCTTTGGCCCGTCCTCTTAGGGTTTCCATTGTAACCGGGAGGGTGGAGGGGAATGCAAATATCAATAATGGCCCAAGTGTATTTTCTTCCTTGATTCTATGATCATTAGGCAATGTGAAACTTGGAATACTTGTCAGGCATTGCAAAATATAAACCATTAAATAGTGGTGAGGACATTGGGTCTTAGACTCCCACCAGTGGAAACATCCCTTCTATCCACTCTGTACTGTGTTCTGACCTATAAAGATGTTTGTCCATTTTCCATTATCAGCTTCACCAAATCTCTGTTCTCTTGGATGAGAGAGCTGTGTTATATGCATCAGTATTTCTGTTGGAATTAAGATATTTGCACTTTTAAAAATAAATGCAAAAACTCACACATGCACGAGTGGGTAAATTAACGTTGTGACATTGTGCTTTCGATTGCAGTTTGATAATGAACGAAGGATAATTCCTGTGAACCTTATCCATACTAATGATGCCAAAAATATCATTGACAATCCAAACAAAATCACAGGTAATTAGATGTTCAATCCATCGTTTAATACTCTTTAGATATAAAATAGACCAAGTGGACCCGTTGGGCCCAAACCTCTCCTGCATTGGTGCAGCACCCCTCTCCCCTCCCCCCCTCTCCCCTCCCCCTCTCCCCTCCCTCCACTCCTCTCCCCCTCTCCTCTCCCCCTCTCTCTCCTCCTCTCCTCTCCCCCTCTCCTCTCCCCCTCTCCTCTCCCCCTCTCCTCTCCCCCTCTCCTCTCCCCCTCTCCTCTCCCCCTCTCCTCTCCTCTCCCCCTCTCCTCTCCCCTCTCCTTTCCCCCACCCCTCCCCCCACTCCATCCCCCTCAACCCCCCACATCCTCCCTCCCTCCATTACCCTCCCTCCAACCCCCTCTCTCCCACGATAGACACAGAGTGCTGGAGTAACTCAGAGAGTCAGGCAGCACCTCAGTTTGGTTTGGCTGAGAGAAACAGCCCTTTGGCCCACCGAGTCCACACCGACTTGCGATCCCTCTCATTAATACTACCCTACACGCACTTGGGACAATTTCCACAGAAACCAAGCCAATTAATCTTCAAAACCTTTACATCTTTGGAGTGTGAGAGGAAACCCAAGATCTCGGAGAAAACCCACACGGTCATGGGGAGAACATACAAACTTTCGTGCAGACAGCACCTGTTGTCAGGATGGAACCCGGGTCTCTGGTGGGCTGAAAGCGCTGTACGGCAGCAACTCTACCGCTGCGCCACTGTGCGCCCCCTGCATCCTCTCTGGCTTAATCACATGCTTCCTTTTTAAAATTTGAGAGGGACGGACAGAGTTGACGTGGGTAGGCTTTTCCCTTTGAGAGTGGGGAAGATTCCAACAAGGGGACATAGGCTTCAGAATTGAGGGACAAAGGTTTAGGGGTAACATGAGGGGGAACTTCTTTACTCAGAGGGTTGTGGCTGTATGGAATGGGCTTCCGGTGGAAGTGGTGGAGGCTGGCTCGATTTTATTATTTAAGAGTAAATTGGATAGGTATATGGATAGGAGGGGATTGGAGGGTTATGGTCTGAGTGCAGGTAGATGAGACTAGGTCAGGGAGAATGGTCGGCGTGGACTGGTAGGGCCGGACAGGCCTGTTTCCATGCTGTAGTTGTTATATGTTATATATATGGTGACCACAACTACACAAAGTACTCCTGGTGCAGTCTCATCAACATATTATACAGCTGCAACAAACTCTTGCACTTATTGTTCCAGCAATGAAGCCAAACGTGGTTTACTCCTTCCCCCCCCCCCCCCCCCCCCCACCCTGCCCACCTGTCATTGACAGTGAGCTGACATAAGATGGCGGGAAGACACTGTTGCTGAAGTGTGGAGATCATTTTATGCGTCGGTGCCAAAACACATGTTCATTCCTCTCCTCCCACCTCACCAAATTCAATAAAGGTGCCCTGGTGGAATCAGTAATGTTATTGCCACTTGTTCTACGTTACTCCCTGTAATCTGACTCTGTCAGCGGCTCCCCACACAACTGCGGACCTGTTGTCGCTGAATTGTTGTTATTTTGGGGTTTTTTAATCAGAAATATTTATTCAAATATTAAAATAATATCTATAATACAATAAAACCAAAACAGAGCCCCCCACCAATATACAAGACAAACAATGAAACTATTATACAACTATCTTACACTCCTTGTCGAGGATGCATTCAACCCCCCGCGGTGCCCAGCGGTCCCGGCAATCCCCCAGGGTGCCCGTGGACAGCGCGTGGTCCTCTCTAAACCCACCCGGGCGCGGACGTAACCCTGGAAAAAGGGGCAGGCAGCCGGCTCGGGCAGAGCCCTCTTCTGCCTGGCGCCGTGACTCGCGGATGGCCAGCTTGGCCAGGCCCAGGAGCAACCCAACCAGGACACGCTGAATTGTTAAGTGATTTTACAATATGTCTGCAAAAACGAGGTATTGCACTGAACCCACAGTATGTACAAGTGACGATAAAGTATCGTCATCATTGTCATCAGCAATATCATCATGATCAGAGGAGGAGGAATAGATCGGGTAGGTGCACAGAGTCTCTTGCCCAGAGTAGGGGAATCGAGGACCAGAGGACATAGGTTTAAGGTGAGGGGGAAAAGATTTAAGAGGAATCTGAGGGATAAACTTTTTCCCACACAAAGGGTGGTGGGTTGTTAAGCTGCCAGAGGAGGTAGTTGAGACAGGGGACTATCCCAATGTTTAAGAAACAGTTAGAGAGGTACATGGATAGGACAGTTTTGGAGGGATATGACCAAACACGGGCAGGTGGGACTAATGTAGCTGGACATGTTGGCCGGTATGGGCAAGTTGGGGGCCGAAGAGCCTGTTTCCACGCTGTATCACTCTATAACTCGAAGACTCTAATATTAGTATGTATCTATAGTAAGGTTTACACCTTGACCCTTGTTACCAAAACTACAGCTTGCTCTTGTGTACAGTAAACCCTCATGTTAAGACCACAGTTTAAGAATAAGGGGTAGGCCATTTAGATCGGAGATGAGGAAAAACCTTTTCAGTCAGAGAGTTGTGAATCTGTGGAATTCTCTGCCTCAGAAGGCAGTGGATGCCAATTCTCTGAATGCATTCAAGAGAGAGCTAGATAGAGCTCTGAAGAATAGCGGCGTATGGGGAGAAGGCAGGAACGGGGTACTGATTGAGAATGATCAGCCATGATCACATTGAATGGCGGTGCTGGCTCGAAGGGCCGAATGGCCTACTCCTGCACCTATAGTCTATTGTCTATTAACAGACCCCTTTATAATGGATTTTGGTTATTTGCGGACGGACGTGCCCACGCCCCCCCTGACCCACACCACCTCCCCTCCACATACAGACCTGGTTCCAACGCCTCCCCCGGCCCACAAGGAGCGGCAGCGAGCCCGTCACCCACCGCACGATCCAGTGACACGGCTACTGTTGCGGCTCACGTTGTAGCCCCTGGGGACAGCGCTCTCCTCAGGCCGCCGCCAACAACAGGACGTGCTCAGGCATCGTGTGGCCCCCTCCGCTCTCACCAGCTGATGCTTCATCCTGTCGGCCGATGCTTTGTCCACTCCCTCCTCCACCACCGCCTTCTCCTCCTCCTCCTATCGCTGTGCGCACTCCACCGCTCCCTCCTCCACCGCCCTCTTTTCATCCATCTCTCTGGAGTCACCGACATACTCCACCTGGGAAGATGTTGATGGCTGTGAAAGAGAAGGAGGAGGTGGAGGGGGAGGGAGGGAGCGGTGGAGGGGGTCAGAGCGACGGGAGAAGGAGGAGGAGGAGGGAGCGGTGGAGTGGTGGAGGGGACAAAGCATCGGCCGACAGGATGAAGCAGAAGCTGGTGACAGGGGAGGGGGCCCCACGATGCCCGAGTGCGTCCTGTTGGTGGTGGCAGCCTGAGGAGAGCGCTGTCCCCAGGGGCTACAACGTGAGCCGCAACAACAGCCGTGTCACTGGACCATGCAGTGGGTGGGTGGTGCCGGGCAGCGGCATCGGCACCTAGTTTAAAGGTGAAACGACACAAAGCACTGGAGGAACAGCAGATTGAACCAGTCTGAAGCATAGAAACATAGAAAATAGGTGCAGGAGGAGGCCATTCGGCCCTTCGAGCCAGCACCGCCATTCATTGTGATCATGGCTGATCGTCTCAATCAGTAACCCGTGCCTGCCTTCTCCCCATATCCCTTGATTCAATTAGCCCCTAGAGCTCTATCTAACTCTCTCTTAAATCCAACCAGTGATTTGGCCTCCACTGCCTCTGTGGCAGAGAATTACACAAATTCACAACTCTCTGGGTGAAAAGGTTTCTTCTCACCTCAGTTTTAAATGGCCTCCCCTTTATTCTAAGACTGTGGCCCCTGGTTCTGGACTCGCCCAACATTGGGAACATTTTTCCTGCATCTATCTTGTCCAGTCCTTTTATAATTTTATATGTTTCTATAAGATCCCCTCTCATCCTTCTAAACTCCAGTGAATACAAGCCTACTGAAGTAGGGTCCCAACCCAAAACATCACCTGTCCACGTTCTCCAAAGATGCTGCCTCACCTGAGTTACTCCAACACTTTGTGTCCTTTTGTATATTAACCATCATCTGCAGTTCTTTGTTTCAACTACTGTACATACAATCATAATCCTTTACTCGGTTTAGTTTAGTTTAGAGATAGCGCATGGAAACAGGCTCTTCGGCACACCGAGTCCGCGCCGACCAGCGATCCCCACACATTAACACTATCCTACACACACTAGGGACAATTTCCACTTACACCAAACCAATTAACCTACAAACCTGTACGTCTTTGGAGTGTGGGAGGAAACCGAAGATCTTGGAAAAAAACCCACGCAGGTCACGGGGAGAACGTACAAACTCCGTACAGACGGAACCCGTGGCCAGGATCGAACCCGGGTCTCCGGCGTTGCAAGCGCTATAAGGCAGCAATTCGACCTCTGCGCCTTTGTCGGTTGTAGAGGCAATCGGCAATAATGGACACCATTCCCCTTCCCTCCCCCAATGGACCGTTATAACGAGGGTTTTCTGCATTGTGTTTTTGCATTCCCATTGTATTGAGTTATCTGTTTTTACAGTTTATAGTTGTGATGACCAGAAGCCAGGCTGTGCTTTCTGTACCCCACAAAAGAGTTGCACGGTAAGGAATATTCTCCTTTCATTCATTTTTAACGTTGGGATTGTGTAAATATAACTTTCACTGAGTCTTGCCTTTTTGATACAACTGACACAAATCAATACTGAATTTCAGTTCCACCAATGCTAGATACCAGAAATGAAAAATAAATTCCTGGAAAAACTCAACAGATCGGGCAGTATCTGTGGAGAAAGAAACAAGGTTAAGGTTTCGATGGACACAAAATGCTGGAGTAACTCAACGGGTCAGGCAGCAGCTCGGGAGAGAAGGAATGGGTGACGTTTCGGGACGAGACCCTTCTTCAGACTGATGTCAGGGGACAAGTCCCGCCCCCTCCCCTGACATCAGTCCGAAGAAGGGTCTCGACCCGAAACGTCACCCATTCCTTCTCTCCCGAGCTGCTGCCTGACCCGCTGAGTTGCTCCAGCATTTTGTGTCTACCTTCGATTTTAACCATCATCTGCAGTTGTTTTCCTACACTAGGTTAATGTTTCAATAGGACTGTTCCACCACAGGGACATCAAGCTGAAATGTTAACTTGTTCTCTCTCTGTGAATGCTGTCTGACACCCGTAATGCTTCCAGCATTTTTGGTTTCAGTAATCTATGAGGGACAAATTGTTCTAGCTGTTTCTTATTATTCTATAAATGCACTTTTATTTTTCTTGAAATTACGGAGTATGGAAACTAATGTTCATGATCCGAAACATGGTCCCAGTTCAAATCTCACCGATAGCAAGATGGCAAGCTTGGTTCAGTAAATCAAGGGTGGTATGGTGGCGTGGTGGTAGGGTTGTTGCCTTACAGCACCAGGGACCCGGGTTCCATCCCGACTACGGGTGCTGTCTGTACGGAGTTTGTACGTTCTCCCCGTGACCTGCGTGGGTTTTCTCCGGGATCTCTGGCTTCCTCAAAGACGTACAGGTTTGTAGGTTAGTTGGCTTTGGTAAAATTGTAAATAGTCCCTAGTGTGCGTAGGATAGTGCTAGTGTGTGGGGATCGCTGGTCGGCTTGGGCTCAGTGGGCCGAAAGGGCCTGTTTATGTGCTGTATCTCTAAACTGAGGGAACAAAATGTAGGTTATCATAACATATTTAGAAAAACATCGTCAGTTGCTTCCTTTACAATTTTCCTCTCTTCACAGAATTTCAGAGATGCCAGTCCCATGCGTATTGTACTTTAGAGGTGTACAAATCCATGAGAGGAATAGATTGGGTAGATGCACAGAGTCTCTTGCCGAGAGTAGGGGAATCGAGGACCAGGGGACATAGGTTCAAGGTGGATAGGAAAAGATTTAATAGGAATCTGAGGGGTAACTTTTTCACACAAAGGGTGGTGGATGTATGGAACAAGCTGCCAGAGGAGGTAATTGAGGCAGGAACTATCCCAACTTTTAAGTGAGAGTTAGACAGGTACATGGATAGGGCAGGTTTGGAGTCATATGGTCCAAGCGTAGACAGGTGGGACTAGTGTAGCTGGGACATTGTTGGCCGGTGTGGGCAAGTTGGGCCGAAGGGCCTGTTTTCACGCTGTATCACTCTGACTCTATGACATACATACGATCTTCTTGGGGCCTATTATGTGTCAAATATCTTTTGCAAGTGTATATGTATCAGGTCAGCTACATTACCTCATTAATCATCTGTGTTACTTAATCACAAATTATTTGTCTTTAACAAGTCAGTTCTGGTTTCCTCTAGTTGATCCACATAATCCACATGATGGCTATTTAGAACTTGCCTCATGCTAAACTGACCCATCTGGCCTGGTTTTATTCCTACAACCTTATTTCAACAAGGTTGTTTACATTGGCAGATTTCCAGTGCTCGGCACCATTGGGGTGGCCAACTGTCCCGTATTAGCCGGGACATCCCGTATTTTGGGCTAAATTGGTTTGTCCCGTACGGGACCGCCCTTGTCCCGCATTAGGTTTTGGGTCGAGATCCTTCTTCGAATCTGAAGGATCTCGACCCGAAAGGTCATCCATTCCTTCTCTCCAGAGATGCTGCCTGACTCGCTGAGTTACTCCAGCATTTTGTGTCGACCTGTTCCCCTTTACTTTGATGAGCTTCCATCAACATCTGGCGAAGACAAATGTAAAGTACATTTTTTTAGACTTTACAGATGCAGCACAGAAACAGGCCATTCGGCCCACCATGTCTGCGCCAACACGGTGGTTGCATCGGCCATTTTTCTACGGAGTGGTCTGCTGGAGCAGCAGCATCTCAGCGGCGGAAGGGAAGAGACTCGACAAGCTGGTCAGGAAGGCCAGCTTTGTCCTGGGTTGCCCCCTCGACTCAGTGCAGGTGGTGGGAGAGAGGAGGATGATGGCAAAGCTAACATCGCTGCTGGACAACGACTCCCACCCCATGCAGGACACTGTCACTGCACTGAGTAGCTCCTTCAGTGACAGACTCCTTCACCCCAAGTGCGTGAAAGAGAGATATAGGAGGTCCTTCCTTCCCGCTGCTGTGAGACTGCACAACCAGCACTGCTCCCAGCAGATGAGTCAACAGTAACAGCTAAGAACACACAGAAAACTGATGACAATTTATGTATCTTTATTTATAATGAATGATCTCTTGCTCTCTTGCTGTCCACTTTGCTACTGTAACGCTGTAAATTTTGCCGGTGTGGGACGAATAAAGGAATATATTATTATAAACACTGATCCCCGTACACTAACACTATGCTACACAAGGACAATTCTAG
Source organism: Rhinoraja longicauda (assembly GCF_053455715.1). Classification (NCBI taxonomy): domain Eukaryota; kingdom Metazoa; phylum Chordata; class Chondrichthyes; order Rajiformes; family Arhynchobatidae; genus Rhinoraja; species Rhinoraja longicauda. The sequence goes on from NC_135975.1 coordinate 34,388,875, forward strand.
GGACAATTTTCAATTTTTCTGATGCCAATTAACCTGCAAATCAGTACGTCTTTGAAGTGTGGGAGGAAACCGGAGCACCCGGAGAAAACTTATGCGGTCGCAGGGAGAAGGTACAAACTTCATACAGTCAGGATTGAACCCGGGTCTCTGGCGCTGTAAGGTGGCAACTCTACCACTGCGCCACCGTGTGGCCCCCTTTGTACCTCAGCCGCATCCTCTGCCTCCATCAGTAGACTCCCTTTTAGATCCCTGGGATGGCGGGACTATCATATGAGGAGAGATTGAAAAGACTAGGCTTGTATTCACTGGAGTTTAGAAGGATGAGAGGGGATCTTATAGAAACATATACAATTATAAAAGGACTGGACAAGCTAGATGCAGGAAAAATGTTCCCAATGTTGGGGGAGTCCAGAACCAGGGGCCACAGTCTTAGAATAAAGGGGAGGCCATTTAAAACTGAGGTGAGAAAAAACTTTTTCACCCAGAGAGTTGTGAATTTGTGGAATTCTCAGCCACAGAGGGCAGTGGAAGCTAAATCACTGGATGGATTTAAGAGAGAGTTAGATAGAGCTCTAAAGGCTAGTGGAATCAAGGGATATGGGGAGAAGGCAGGCACGGGTTATTGATTGGGGACGATCAGCCATGATCACAATGAATGGCGGTGCTGGCTCGAAGGGCCGATTGGCCTCCTCCTGCACCTAGTTTCTATGTTTCTATGTTTCTATCTCTCGTTAACCCTGGTTCTTTTCCTGCAACCCTACTCTTGTCCACGTGCCTACAGAACATTTTTAGTTTTTGCCGGTCTTATCTCACATTCTTGCTTTGCCTCTCTTATTTCCTTTTCCACTTAAACTCTGAAAGTTATGTAATCAGCCCGCTTCTCATTTATGTGAACAACTTGTCATTTGCCACGTACTTTTATTCTGCTCTGTGGTTTTAGCTTCCATTTTTCAATCATGCCTTGGGCACTGTCGTTAATTTTCCTGTCCTTCTCCTTCATAAGAAACTACTTCAAACTCACAAGCTTTGGGGGGTGGCACGGTGGCGCAGCGGTAGAGTTGCTGCCTCACAGCACCACAGACCCGGGTTCCATCCTGACCACGGGTGCTGTCTGTATGGAGTTTGTACGTTCACCCTGTGACCTGCGTAGGTTTTCTCTGCGAGCTCCGGTTTCCTCCCACACTCCAAAGGCGTACAGGTAAAAAATGTACATTGTCCCTAGTGTGTGTAAGATAGTGTTCATGTGCGGGGATCGCTGGTCAGCACGGACTCGGTAGGCCACAGAGCCTGTTTCCGTGCTGTGTCTCCAAACTACACCAAACTAAACTAATCTCTGCCAACTAGAACTGGTAATTTAAAAAACTCTTCTTGTGCTAGGAATCGATCGTTACGTCTATAAGACCAGACCGTGTGGCATCATCAGGAAGAAACACATTGAGCATTGTTGGGAAAAGGCTAAATGTTGGATCGCGTGCCGCACTGCTGATCCATGGGGTGGCTGACCACAGTGTAGCCAGGTAAGTGAAAGCAGTCACAGACTGAGGTTTTACCAGTGGGCAACCCTTTTTGAATGTTATGGACCTATGCCGCATTCTCTATCGAAGTTGAGATAACCTGATATGCTTGTTTAAACAAACGTGTATAAGTGGCGCAGTGGGTAGAGCTGCTGCCTCACAGCGCCAGAGACCCGGGTTTGACCCTGACCGTGGGTGCTGTCAGTGTTCTCCCTATAACCACGTGAGTTTCCTCCGGGTGGTCCGGTTTCCTCCCACATCCCAAAGACGTGCGGGTTTGCAGGTTATTTGGCCCTCAATAAATTGCCCCGAGTGTGTTGGGAGTGGATACAAAAGTGGGATAACATCGAACTTCTTGATTTTTATGGGTGTCAGGGGCTATGGGGAGGGATCAGGGGTTAGGAGGGAGAGATGGATCAGCCATGATTGAATGACAGGGTAGACTTGAGAGGCCGAATGGCCTAATTGTGCTCCTATCCCTTATGAACTTCTGAACTATGTGTGAACGGGTGATCAACTGTTGGCTTGGACTTGGTAGGTCGAAGGGCCTGTTTCCATGCTGTACCAACCAATCAATCTATTGATCAATCGATCAATCAATCAATTGCTCGATCACAGTTATACTGTCCATTAAAGTAGATTTAAAGTTTAAATGAGATATCCTTGGGCACCAGGAACCATGCACTGTTGGGAATCATCACGTGATTTGTTGATGTTGAAAGACTGGAGCGGCTAGGCTTGTATACACTGGAAATCAGAAGGATGAGAGGGGATCTTATCAAAACATATAAGATTATTAAGGGGTTGGACACGTTAGAGGCAGGAAACATGTTCCCAATGTTGGGGGAGTCCAGAACCAGGGGCCACAGATTAAGAATAAGGGGTAGGCCATTTAGAACGGAGATGAAGAAAAACTTTTTCAGTCAGAGAGTTATAAATCTGTGGAATTCTCTGCCTCAGAAGGCAGTGGAGGCCAATTCTCTGAATGCATTCAAGAGAGAGCTTGATAGAGCTCTTAAGGATAGCAGAATTAGGGGGTATGGGGAGAAGGCAGGAACGGGGTACTGATTGAGAATGATCAGCCATGATCACATTAAATGGTGGTGCGGGGCCGAATGGCCTACTCCTGCACCTATTGTCTATTGTCTATTTAACTTCTAGCTACCACACATCCTCCTGTCAGTGAGGCAGCTTCTGTGTCTAAATGTCGATGTGTTCATTCTTGAGTGTTCCTAGCAACAATGTCTGTGGTTTGTTTTCATTGCTGGGGAACAGATACAATAGACAATAGGTGCATGAGGAGGCCAGTCGTCTCTTCGAGCCAGCACCGCCATTCACTGTGATCATGGCTGATCATCCACGTTCCTGCCTTCTCCCCATATCCTTTGACTCCGCTATCTTTAAGAGCTCTATCTAACTCTCTCTTGAAAGTATCCAGAGAATCGGCCTCCACTGCCTTCTGAGGCAGAGAATGTAGTCTGAAGAAGGGACTTGACCCGAAACGTCACCCATTCCTTCTCTCCAGAGATGCTGCCTGTCCCGCTGAGTTATTCCAGCAGTTTGTGTCTACGTTCCATTTAAACCAGCATCTGCAGTTTTTTTTCCCCTACAGAAGATTCCACAGAATGGCAACTCCCTACCTTTGCTCTGAACAAATATGCCCTGATTTACAAGTTGATAATGATGGCCAAATAAGGTGCTTTTTGCCCCAGCAGCAGTTCTCCCCCCTCTCCAGCACTGAGGCCATGGAATGTGGCACTGCAAGAGAATGTTGTTTCCTTTTTGGACATTTCCTCTTCCAGATCAAACATCTGCACGATTGAGAACAGCACTCTGGTGAAATGCATTTTACCAGCGGCAATCCATGGCAAGAAAACCGTGTGTTTGTTGTATGATTCTGAAGAGGACTGTACGGCCACCAGAACTGCTTTCCTGGAGTACGTCACCAACATCTATATGACTGAGATTCACCCAGCAGTATCCTGGCTTCAGTAAGTAGGGCAGCGGTCTGGGCAATGGATGATGTGCCCATGCTATTTAATCCGTTGTTTCAAATGTTACTCTGGCTGATTGTACCTTGCAGGAGATAGGAACGTAGACACATAGGAAACAGGTGCAGGAGTAGGCCATTCGGCCCTTTGAGCCAGCACCACCTTTCAATATGATCGTGGCTGATCATCCAAAATCAGTACCCCGTTCCTGCTTTCTCCCCCAAATCCCTCGATTCCGTTAGCCCTAAGGGCGATATCTACCTCTTACGGAGGAGATTATTCATGTCAAAGGCTGAAATCAGCCTGCAAGAGTTCGGAGGGATCGGTCACTATCCTCATCACCACAAGCATGGCATTAATGATGGGTCACCGAGAATGAAGAGGGGCCTGGTGTGGGGGGGCTGTCGAGGACAAAGGGGGAGCTGGGTGGGGGGAAGCCCGCTGTCATGTGCAGCAGCAGGCAGTAGATAAGCTACTTTATAACTTTGTCGGGGGCCAGACACATGGCCACACTCGTGTGCTGCCCAGCTTGTATGTAAAACAAAGCTTCTCCCTGTGCCTAGGCACCCACAGGTACATGTGACAATAAAGTCTCATTCAGTCAATGATTTAGATTACAGCCTGCTTTGGTTTATGGCAAGGGCCTGGAAATGGGAAACCACAACATGCTCTAGGAGTCTACGGAGTAAAGGGTATTTGGACACGTTGGCGCAGCGGTAGAGTTGCTGCCTCACAGCGCCAGAGACTCCGGTTCGATCCTGACCATGGGTGCTGTCTGTATCGAGTTTGTTAGTTCTCCCTGTGACCACGCGGGTTTCCTCCCACACTCTAAAGATGTACAGGTTTGTAGGTTAATTGGTCTTGGTCAAAATTGTCCCTCGTAGGAATGGGTGATGTTTTGGGTCGAGACCCTTCTTCAGACTGTCAAAGATAAGTTCAGTTTAGTTTATTGTCATGTGTACCGAGGTTGTGTTGCTTGTGTTGCATGTTAACCAGTGAGATGAAAGACAATACATGATTACAATTGAGCCATCCACGGTGTACCGATACATGATAAAGGGAATAATGTTTAGTGCAAGGTAAAGCCAGCAAAGTCCAATCAAAGATAGTCCAAGGGTCACCAATGAGGTAGATAGAAGCGCAGGACTGCTCTCTAGTTGTGGTAGGATGGTTCCGTTGCCTGATAACAGCTGCGAAGAAGCTGTCCATGGAGCTGTGCATTTTCATATCTCTTTTATGTCTTTTGTCCGATGTGAGAGGGGAGAAGAGGGAATGGCCAGGGCGAGGTCATAAGGTTATAAGTGATAGGAGTAGAGTTAGGCCATTCAGCCCATCAAGTCTACTCCACCATTCAATCATGGATGATCTATCTCTCCCTCCTAACCCTATTCTCCCGCCTTCTCTCCATAACCTCTGACACCTGTCCTGATCAAGGATCTATCTATCTCTGCCATAAAAATATCCACTGTCTTGGCCTCCACAGCCTTCTGTGGCAAAGAATTCCACAGATTCACCACCCACTGACTGAAGAAATTCCTCCTCATCTCCTACCTAAAAGAACATCTTTTAATTCTGAGGCTATGACCTCTAGTCCTAGACTCTCCCACTAGTGGAAACATCCTCTCCACATCCACTCTATCCAGGCCTTTCACTATTCTGTATGTTTCAATGAGGTCCCCCCTCATTCTTCTAAACTCCAGCGACTACAGGCCCAGTGCCATTAAACGCTCATCATAGGTTAACCTACTCATTCCTGGGATCATTCTTGTAAACCTCCTCTGGACCCTCTCCAGAGCCAGCACATCCTTCCTCAGATATGGGGCCCAAAAATGGCTGACAATATTCCAGATGCGGCCTGACCAGCACTACATAGAGCCTCGGCATTACATCACTGTTTTTGTATACAAGCCCTCTTGAAATAAATGCTAGCATTGAGTTTGCTTTCTTTACTACCGATTCGACTTGCAAGTTAACCTTTTGGGAATCCTGCACCAGCATTCCCTTTTGGGAATCCTGCACCAGCATTCCTTTGGTTCTTTTGCACCTCTGATTTCTGGATTCTCTCCCCATTTAGAAAATAGTCTACGCCTTTATTCCTACTGTCAAAGTGCATGGCTCCACACTTTGCTACGCTATATTCCATCTGCAATTTCTCTGCCCACTGTCCCAACCTGTCCAAGTCCTTCTGCAGAGTCCCTGCTTTCTCTAAACTACCTGCACTTCCACCTATTTTTGTATCATTTTTGGATACTGGCCCTTGATTATGCTGCTGGCCTTGCCGAGGCAGTGGAAGGAAGGTTGGTTTGAATGATGGTCTGGGCTACGTCCACAATTCTCTGCAGTTTCTTGCGGTTTTGGATGGAGCTGTTCCCAGACCAAGCTGTGATGCATCCCGATAAAATGCTTTCTGTGGCGCATCTGTAGAAGTTGGTGAGAATGGTTGGGGACATGCTGAACCTTCTCAGCCTTCTTAGGGAGTGGAGATTAATGCCAAAACAGTAAGATTTAATTTCAAAAGACCAAGTGGACCCGTTGGGGTCTTCCTCCCCTGCACTCCGCTGTCCCCTCCCCTCTCACACCTTCCCCTCTCCCGCCTCCCCCCCACCCACTCCCCATCCGCTTCACCCCTTCCCCCATCCCTCCCCCTCCCTCCCCTCCTCCTCCACCCCTCCGACCCCATCCCATCCCCCCTCCATCTACTTCCCCCCCTCCTCTCCCCCATCCCCTTCCCCCCTCCCCTCCCTAACCCCTTCCACACCTCCCCTCGCTCGGCCCAACCAAGGCACCATTGCCGGGCGGGGAGTACCGCAGTGGTCGGGCAAGGGGGGGACAGGGAGAAGGCACTGACCTCGGCCCCGTTTCTCCTGTGGGCCGGGCGTGGAGCCGAAGCTTCTCCTGCTGCGAGCGGCGGGGACGGCCATCTTGTGGATCCTCTGCAGCAGCCTCTGTGGTGTGCTACACCATGGGAGGAAGCGGGGCATGCTGGGACGGGCGCTGGTCCTCCCGCTGGTCCTCCCAGGTCGGAGGGGGGAGCTCAATTTGTTAAAGTTTATTAGATAAATTGTTTTTAAAAAGTGACAAAGGTGGGTTTATTCAGACCGGGAGGGAATGGAGAGTAGGGTGGGCCTGAAATTGTCGCGCTGTCGTGTACCGTTTTGTCTGTGTAGAGGGCATGGTACACACATAAACATATACACACAAACAAACCAAGAGTTTTAGATAGATATATCATATCATATACATACAGCCGGAAACAGGCCTTTTCGGCCCTCCAAGTCCGTGCCGCCCAGTGATCCCCGTACATTAACACTATCCTACACCCACTAGGGACAATTTTTACATTTACCCAGCCAATTAACCTACATACCTGTACGTCTTTGGAGTGTGGGAGGAAACCGAAGATCTCGGAGTAAACCCACGCAGGTCACGGGGAGAACGTACAAACTCCTTACAGTGCAGCACCCGTAGTCAGGATCGAACCTGAGTCTCCGGCGCTGCATTCGCTGTAAAGCAGCAACTCTACCGCTGCGCTACCGTGCCGCCCATATATATATATATATATATATAATATATAGATAGATAATGATCAATGTTACACCGGGTAACATTGATATTGATAACCAGGATATCAATGTCAAATGATATTTGATAGCCCTCTCAAATATCACATATTACGTGGGAAGATGCAAACATATATTAGTCTGACCTATAATGCCAAACCTTAGTTTTGTTCGATACAGAGGGACTCCCCTGTCCTCCACTAATATTCATCTGTTGTTGAAGTCTTGATTTCTTCTTTCTGTTTTTATTTACAGTGGAGGACGCAGAATGACAATAGGAGGCAAAAATTTAGATGTGCTTAAACAGATGCAGGTGTCATTATCTGAAGGTCAGCGGTCATGGGTTGTAAGTTCATTTTATCTTCCTGTTCCTGAGAGCTGCATTAAAAGTGGAATAACTGATTTTTCAGATGCTGACGTTGCAATTTAACTTGGGGGTGAACTCTGTATGTTAATGCTAGAGTCATGGTCATAGGGTGGTACAGCGTTGAAACAGGCCCTTCGGCCCAACTTGCCCACACCGACCAACAATGTCCCATCTGCACTTGTCCCACCTGCCTGCGTTTGTCCATATCCCTCCAAACCTACTATCCATGTACCTGTCTGAATGTTTCTTAAACCTTGCGATAGTCCCTGCCTCAACTACCTCCTCTGGCAGCTTGTTCCATACACCCACCACCCTCTGTGTGAAAAAGCTACCCCTCAGATTCCTATTAAATATCACAATATCTGTCATAAGAGGAAAAATTGGAAAGACTGGGCTTGTATTCATTGGAATTTAGAAAGATGAGAGGGGATCTTATAGAAACGTATAAAATTATAAATGGACTGGACAAGCTAGACGCAGGAAAAATGTTCCCAATGTTGGGGGAGTCCAGAACCAGGGGCCACAGTCTAAGAATAAAGGGGAGGACATTTAAAACTGAGATGAGAAAGAACTTTTTCACCCAGAGAGTTGTGAAATTGTGGAATTCTCTGCCACAGAGGGTGGTAGAGGCCAATTCACTGGATGAATTTAAAAGATAGAGCTCTAGGGGCTAGTGGAATCAAGGGGTATGGGGAGAAGGCAGGCACGGGTTACTGATTGTGGATGATCAGCCATGATCACAATGAATGGCGGTGCTGGCTCGAAAGGCCAAATGGCCTTCTCCTGCACCTATTTTCTATGTTTCAATGTTAAATCTTTTCCCCCTTCACCTTAGACCCATGTCCTCTGTCCACAATTCCCCTATTCTGGGCAAGAGACTCTGTGCGTTTACCCGATCTATTCCTCACATGAATTGATACACCTTGCTATCTGTTTGTTGTCTAGGAGTGTTCAACTGATCAAGGGAACTGGATCTGTGAATCTCCATGGATCCAAAATGGAATTCCAGGCAACCACTCTGTAGTTTTTAACATCTCTGGATCTGAGCAGCAAGTCAATCTGATATACCACGAAAATCCTGTATTTTACAACTTCACAAAGGTCATTGACGAAAAACAAGTCCTGATAACAGTGATGGTAAAAACAAAAGCTATAAAAGCTATTTCATCTTCTCAGATGCTTGACATCCACCACTCACTTATTTTGAGGCATTCTCTAACTTTTATTGCTCCATTGACAATTTTTTTAAATTTTGCAGCGGAAGGTAGATGATTTACCACTTTCTAAAAGTGACGTCAAGATCTTCGTTCACAGCGATAAAGCCGACCCGTTAGAATGCAACATTACAGAAGTGATGGACGACAAAATAAAATGTGTCTTAAACACAACTGACATTTCAATATCAAAATTAGAGGTACATTCAAACGATTGTTTTTATTTGTGCTGGTGTCGTGGTGAGATCATTCTTTGCACCGTCTCTAGTCATAGAGTGATACAGTGTGGAAACAGGCTCTTCAGTCCAACTTGCTCTCACCGGCCAACATGTCCCATCTACAATAGTCCCACCTGCCTGCTTTTAGCCCATATCCCTCCAAACCTGTCCGATCCATGTATCTGTCTAAATGCTTCTGAAATATTGGGAAAATTCCTGCCTCAACTACCTCCTCTGGTAGCTTGTTCCCTACACCCATCACCCTTTGTGTGAAATAGTTACCCCTCAGGTTCCTATTAAATCTTTTCCCCCTTCAACTTAAACCTATGACCTCTGGTCCTCGATTCCCCTACTCTGGGCAAGAGACTCTGTGCATCTAACCCGATCCATTCCTCTCATGATTTTAGACACCTCTATAAGATCACCCCTCATCCTCATAAGGTTGAAAGCCCTTGGAGAGCAGATTTACTCGAATGTATCCATGACTGGGGATAGAGAGACTAACAAAACTGGGGTCTCACAAAATGCTGGAGTAACTAAGCGGGTCAGGCAGCTTCTCTGGAGAGAAGGAATGGGTGACTTTTCGGGTCGAGACCCTTCTTCAGACTTCAAAACTGGGATTGTTCTTTTAAGAGAAAAATAAATTAATATGGACGTTCAAAATTACATGGTTTTACAGAATAGATTAAAAGAAACTGCTTCCACTGCCACAAAGTTGAGTAAGATTTTTTTTTAGATTTAGATTTAGAGATACAGCACGAAAACAGGCCCTTCAGCCCACTGAGTCCGCGCCGCCCAGCGATCCCCACCTACACACACTAGGGTCAATTTTTACATTTACCCAGTCAATTAACCTACAAACCTGTACGTCTTTGGAGTGTGGGAGGAAACCGAAGATCTCGGAGAAAACCCATGCAGGTCACGGGGAGAACGTACAAACTCCGTACAGACGGCGCCCATAGTCAGGATCGAACCCGAGTCTCCTGCGCTGCATTTGCTGTAAGGCAGCAACTCTACCGCTGCGCCACCGTGCCGCCGGCAAAGGACATAGACTTAAGCAGGCATGTGAATTTTCCGTGGATTTCCGCATTTTTAAAATCCATTTTCAGCGCTTTTTGCATGATTTCCGCGTTTTTCACTTTGCCAAAATCGCGTTTAGCAACAGAGAAATCGGATCGGAACAAAAAAAGAAATTAAACGATGTATAGGCTTGTAATGGGTTCTGCTAGAGGTCGCTCGGGGCTCCCTGAGAAATCCCCCCCCCCCCCGCACCCTGGAAGTCTCCCCGAAAATGTGGCACCTAGGCTGTGCAAGGCAGCCAATCTCGACCTCATCGGGACTTCCACGGCCGATCGGTGGGTTGAATTTGCAACCTGCGGCCGGGGCTCTGGAACTCCAGCCCAGCTGGAACCAGCACACCATCCCCATAGCCGACTTCCTTGGCCGGCTGGATAAACCAGCAAAGCTCTGGAACCAAGAGTGCCAGAAAATCAGTGGTGGAACTGTAATGAGTAAATATTAAATTTAAGTGCAAGATTATATAACTAAATTAATTAAGATGGGGTTAAAGTAAAAAAACACAGCAGAAAAGCCAATTACCACCTTTTTGGGCTGGTTATCAATTAATGTGTGAATTTACTTCAAAATGTTATTAGTATACAGTGACATATACAAGACTTTTCTTTGCCTTCCATCACAGTGAGGGTGTGCCTAGAGCAATCACTGTGATGGCTGTTTGTATTATAAATTGTATCTGTGTGTCCTGTGCTTTGTGTTGTATACTGCCGGACCCTGACGTGAGAGGACGCTGGCGCTGTTTATTCGCCGCTTCTCCGTTAGGATAGTTTGTCTGTTTGTTTTTATGTTATGATTGTTTTTGTAAAGCGCTTTGAGCTTCTGGAAAGGCGCTATATAAAATAAATGCTTATTATTATTATTATTATTATATATTCACATTATTTTGTAAAGTCTGTTTTTACTTGCGTGGGTTTTCTCCGAGATCTTCGGTTTCCTCCCACACTCCAAAGACGTACAGGTATGTAGGTTAATTGGCTGGGTAAATGTAAAAATTGTCCCTAGTGGGTGTAGGATAGTGTTAATGTACGGGGATCATTGGGCGGCACGGACTTGGTGGGCCGAAAAGGCCTGTTTCCGGCTGTATATATATGATATGATGATGATATGATACTTTGAAATGCACTAAAAGAGGCTTGAAACTGGTAATTTTGTGTGTAAATTTTCCAATTTTTTGAGCCCCGCTCTGTGCCTCGTGCAAGTGCTCGGCTCTCTTCTCTTTTTTTACCTCACTCACATGCCTGCTTAAGGTAAATGCAAAAAGAACCAAGGCTTGAGGTGGCACGATGGTGCAGTGGTAGAGTTGCTGCCTTACAGCGCCAGAGACCCGGGTTCGATCCTGACTACGGATGCTGTCTGTACGGAGCTTGTAAATTCTCCCTTTGATCTCTGGGACTCCAGTTTCTTTCCACACTCCAAAGAGGTGCGGGTTTGTAGGTTAATTGGCTTGGTAAAATGGTAAAAAGAAATTGTTCCTAGTGTGTGTAGGATAGTGTTAATGTGTGGGCGTCAGTGGTCGGCGCGGACTCGGTGGGCCGAGGGGCCTGTTTCTCTAAACTAAGCTTGTCTGGGGTTGAGAATATTTTAATACAATGAGTTCTGGTTGCAATGGTAGAAGATTGGGTGTTAACTTTCATAAGGAACTTGAAAATAAGAACTTCTCAAGGCATTATAGAAAGATCTCACAGCTCTCCAAAGAGGCTACACAGGCATAATGGGCTAAATGGTATCCTTTCATATTGTACAATGTACACAGAATTGCACATCCCGTCCTACCATGATATAATTTGAGGGAAATCTATTTTACTAAATGTTTTTTTTCATTCAAATACAAAGGTTATTGCAAATTAATGTTGCTCTATACAGAAGATAATGGTAATAAAGATGACAGGCCCTTTTAGCCACATGAACTAAGAGAAAAAGATTAACATTTGCTTGGATAAATCTGGTGACAGGGCAGTAGTTTAGTTTAGAGATACAGCACAGAAACAGGCCCTTCAGCCCACCGAGTCCACGCTGACCAGCGATCCTCGTACACTGATACTATCCAGGAACAATTTACAATTTTTACCAAAGCCAATTAACCTACAAACTTGAAGGTAGACACAAAATGCTGGAGTAACTCAGCGGGTCAGGCAGCATCTCTGGAGCGAAGGAATAGGTGACGTTTCGGGTCGAGACTCTTCTTCAGATCCTATCATTTAAAGTGGAATATTGAAGTTGTTGATTTAAAATCTTAATCATTTACAGTTATTAACTCCTAGTGATTTTGTTGCTTTAAAAGTATTAAAGTTATGTTTTCTACCTAGATGAGAATTGGACAATACACTAGAAACCTAATTATTCCATCGACCAACAAATACATTTTCTTTGGATTTCTTGTGATACCTGTTATGCTGGTGATTTTCAGTGCCAGTAAGTATTTAATGTACAATTTTAAATGTTATTCGATAAAATAACTGATATCTGTTAGTGCTCTCCCAGCAATTGTCTTGTCTTGCCTGCCACTTGCTTTGGCCAGAGTTGGAATAATGGGAATGAGGGAGGGATGTGGGATGTGGGATTGATCAACGTAGAGAAGAATGGATGGCATAGAGGGAATGGTGGAACAAATCTGAATTGATGGATTCGTAGTTTAATAGATGAAGATTGAGTGAACATGGAGAAAATGGATGGATGAATAAGAACTGTTCCTAAACTCACAGTGGTTGTGTAATTAAGGCATCAAGAATTAATTACTGGCTAATTGTGTGTTATTGCAGTTGGTCAAAATTAGATTAAACTTAGAATGACTCTGAGTGACCTGATCATCCGTAGCATCTTTAGCAGCTTACAACCCAGCGTTATGAATATTGATTTCTCTAACTTCAAGTAACCCTTGCATCCCCTCTCTCCGTCCCTCCCCCACCCTCGGCTAGTAATTTTACTAGTTTCAAAGTCATCTTGTTGAGTCTCATTGTCTGTAACTTGTTTTCACCTAGCCCATAGCTAACAATGGCCCGTTTCCTTTAACATCTTTACTTTTTTGCATATCTTTCATTTATTTGTTCTATATTTTTCACCCACATGTTTAGACCATAATAGTGTTTCATTATTGTTTTGATGTGTTTATGCTTTATTCTTAATTGTTAACTATGCTTGTGTTGTTATTTGTGAGCGGAGCACCAAGGCACATTCCTTGTATATGCATACTTGGCCAATAAACTTATTCATATCATATTTCACTATATCACCATCTATATCTCTCATTTCCCTCTCCCCTGACTCTCAGTCTGAAGAAGGGTCTCGACCCGAAACATCATCTATTCCCTTTCTCCAGAGATGCTGCCTGACCCGCTGAGTTACTCCAGCTTTTTGTGTCTAGCTGTAGCAAGATTCAGAATAAGGGAAACAAAAAACCTAAATGCTGAAAGAACTGAGCCAGTCGAGCAGTATCTATGGGAAGTAAAAACAGTTAATGCTTCAGGTCTGATCAATAATTTTCAACCTGACAACGAAGTTGCCTTCTCTTTCCACAGGTGCTGTTTGACTGGCTGAGTTAATCAGGTCATAAGTGATAGGAGCAGTAGTCAAGTCTGCTCCACCATTCAATCATGGCTGATCTATCTCTCCCTCCCAACCCCATTCTCCTGCCTTCTCCCCATAACCCTTGACACCCGTACTAATCAAGAATCTATCTGTCTCTGCCTTCAAGAATTCATCCAGCATTTGTTTCTGTTGCAAAGTTTAACAATCTGCAGTTTTCTTTTTTCCATGTGTGGGAAATCATCAAAAGGATAGCAGTGTCAGAAATATTTCAGGAAATGCTTTGAAAGATATTGGAGCATTTTAATTTGCTGATGGAGTGTGGTTTTCACAAGCTTAATTCTGTACCAGTATTTAGTATTATGTATTATTTCTCGGGTCACATTTCATAAACTTTGACTAGAAATCTGTCTGAGCCTTCTGGTTTTGGAAAGGTTTCTCCTGCAGTGGTTACTGCTATTTGACCCAGAACTTAGTTTGCTTTGATTCACAGCTGATCAAATGATTCCCTTTTCCAGAATATTTTTGGACATCGCGTCAGAAAGAAAAGCAATTCTCTAAAAAACTGGATTTCCAAATGGAGCTCTTGGAAAGTCAATTCCGGACACAAATTTGAAAAGGTAACTAGTAACTGTTTAATGTTGAAAGTTTAACTATTGCATTTAGCAATGCATCACCTGCGGTTGTAAAGGTGATACAGTACTTTAGAGTTTCACTAATCTAGTTTAGTTTAGTTTATTGTCACGTGTGCCGAGGTACAGTGAAAAGCTTTTGTTGCGTGCTAACCAGTCAGCGGAAAGACATTGCATGATTACAATTGAGCCACTTACAGCATATAGATACATGATAAGGGAATAACATTTAATGCAAGGTAAAGGCAGCAAAGTCCGATCAAAGATAGTCCGAGTGTCTTCAATGAGGTGGATAGTAGTTCAGTACTGCTCTCTGGTTGTGGTGGGATGGTTCAGTTGCCTGACAACAGCTGGGAAGAAACTGTTCCTGAATCTGGAGGTGTGCGTTTTCACATCTCTATACCTTTTGCCTGATGGGAGAGGGGAGAAGAGGGAGTGGCCAGGGTGCGACTCGTCCTTGATTATGCTGCTGGCCTTGCCGAGGCAGCGTGAGGTGTAGATGGAGATAATAGAGGGAGGTTTGTGTGATGGTCTGGGCTGTGTCCACAATTCATTGCAATCTCTTGTGGTCTTCCGAGTCAGTCCCCCTTGGTCCCCCTTCCTGACTCTCAGTCTGATGAAGGGTCTCGACCCGAAATGTCACATACTCCTTTTCTCCAGAGATGCTGCCTGACCTGCTGGGTTACTCCAGCATTTTGTGTCTATCCTCAATAAACCAGCATCTGCGGTTCCTTTTTATACATACTTTTAATTGGACTTTATCTTGCACAAAATGTTTTACCCTTTATCCTTCATCTGTACACTTTAGTTCAGTTTAGTTTTTTTTAGAGATACAGTGCGGAAACAGGCCCACCGGGTCCGCGCCGACCAGCGATCCCCGCACATTAACACTATCCTACACCCACTAGGGACAATTTTTACATTTACCAAGCCAATTAAACGATATACCTGTATATCTTTGGAGTGTGGGAGGAAACCGAAGATCTCGGAGATAAACCCACACAGGTCACAGGGAGAAGGTACAAACTCCGTACAGACAGCGCCCGTAGTCGGGATCAAACCCATGTCTCCGGCGCTGCATTCGCTGCAAGGCAGCAACTATACCGCTGCACCACCGTGCCGCCCTAAACACTGTGGACAGCTTGATTGTAATCATGTAATGCCTTTTCGTTGACTGGATACACAACAAAAGCTTTTCACTGTACCTCAGTACCCAGGGTAATAATAACCTTAACTAAACTTCATTGATTTAATGAGAAAATGTTTTATCCATATCCCATTTTGGACATTGCACTGGAATTTAGGGAACTAATCACTACATTACATTGATAGTGGGTCCACATATTGTAGCAGATTATGGCATAATCCTCAACTCAAATACGAAGCCAGTAACACAATCACATTCAGAGAGAGTAGTTCACAGGTGTTCCTTGTGCAGGGAAACTGTTCATGAAGACAACTGACAGCAACTATGAGGGGCAGAAAGTAAACGATGAGAAGGAAACACAAAATCTGTGAGAAACATTTCATAGTTATTGGGAATATTCCATATTGGGAAGACTATTTTCTCTTATATTTAAGGGAGTATGGTGCTGTGGAGATTGTTACACTAACATGGTAGGAAAATAATCACCTCATAATACTGATAGTCGGGTCTATGTTTGTAGATTATAGCAGGTTAGCACGCAATAAAAACTTTTCACTATACGTGACAATAAACTAAACTCAACTAGCATAATATTGTGTAGGAAAAAAACTGCAGATGCTGGTTTAAATCAAAGGTAGACACAAAATGCTGGAGTAACGCAGTGGGTCAGGCAGCATCTGCGGAGAGAAGGAATTCACCCAGAGAGTTGTGAATTTGTGGAATTCTCTGCTACAGAACGCAGTGGAGGCCAATTCACTGGATGACTTTAAAAGAGAGTTAGATTTAGCTCTAGGGGCTAGTCAGTATTAAATTAAACAACAACAACCCAACGAAACAAATTGTAACAGTTTTAAGACAGAATAATGTGCAAGTAGATCTGTGCCGGATCACTGTGCGATGTGACCATCCGGCTCAGCAGGACCGGTTCTTAGCAGCTATGGCCCTGGGGATGAAGCTGTTCCTGAGTCTGGAGGTGCGGGCGTAGAAGGCCTTGTATCGTCTGCCCGATGGAAGGAGTTCGAACAGACTGTTGTAGGGGTGTGAAGAGTCTTTGTGGATGCTGGTGGCTTTTCTGACGCATCGTGAGTTGTAGATGCCCTCCAAAGCTGGTAGCTGTGTTCCGATGGTCCTCTGAGCTCTATGGACTACCCGCTGAAGAGCTTTCCTTTCGGCCTCCGTGCAGCTGAGGTACCACACAGGGATGCCATATGTTAGGATGCTCTCTATGGTGCAGCGGTAGAATGTCGTCAGCAGCTGTTGGGGTAGACCAGACTTCTTCAGTGTTCTTAGGTAGAACAGTCGTTGCTGTGCCTTCTTGACCAGCGCAGCAGTGTTATTGGACCATGTTAGGTCCTCCGAAATGTGAGTGCCCAGAAACTTGAAGCTGGACACTCTCTCCACACTGTCCCCGTTGATAAAGATCGGGGCGTATTCCCCGTTATGTGACCTACGGAAGTTGATGATCAGCTCCTTGGTCTTGGTGGTAGTTAGGGACAGGTTGTTATCAGAGCACCAGTCCGCCAGGTTCTGGACCTCCGCTCTGTATTTTGTTTCATCACCGTTGGTGATCAGCCCGATCACCGTTGTGTCGTCTGCAAACTTGACAATGGTGTTGGTGTCGAATGCAGGAACACAGTCGTGTGTGAAGAGGGAGTAGAGCATGGGGCTCAGAACACAGCCCTGTGGTGTGCCGGTACTCAGGGTGATAGTGGAGGACAGGTGCGGGCCCATTCTCACTGCCTGCGGTCGCTCCAGCAGGAAGTCCAGGATCCAGTCGCATAATGACGAGCTGAGGCCTAGCTGGTGGAGTTTGGTGATGAGCTTGGTGGGGGTGACCATGTTGAAGGCAGAGCTATAGTCAATTAATAGTATCCTCACGTACGTGCCCTGTCTCTCCAGGTGAGTCAGGACAGTGTGAAGAGCCAGAGAGATGGCGTCCTCTGTGGATCTATTTGCCCTGTATGCAAATTGATGTGGGTCCAGTGACTCAGGGATGCTGGATTTGATGTGTGAGAGGACCAGCCTTTCAAAGCACTTCATGATTATAGGAGTTAGGGCAACCGGACGGTAGTCGTTCAGGTTGGTGATCTTTGCTTTTATCGGCACCGGCACTATGGTAGCCGACTTCAGGCACTTGGGAACCGTAGCCAGAGATAGTGACAGGTTAAAGATCCTGGTGAATACCTCAGCCAACTGTTCAGCACAGACCTTAATTACCCTTCCTTGATACTGTACAGCGAGTTGACAGTGAGTGAGTACACTGAACAAGATGATGCAAGGCCTGTTCCTCCACATTCAAAGCCTCGGACCTCATGTGCAATAGTTTTGCAGTCGGGGTCCTTGCATAAACTCACTGTACAGTACCAATTTCCTTTGCAGATCATTACATTTTCTAAGTCAATGTCTTTACGATTCCCCGCCCACTTCATCTCTCTTTTTACAGGAACTTTAAAGAGAGAGAACCACAAGGTTCAAAATATTTTATGACCCTCCCTCTATAATATGCATGATCAAAACATACACCAGTTTCTTATTGCACAGATCAGCTGCGTTAGTTGCTGCAACTCAAAACCACATCACAATGTCATGCCAATTATATTGTCTGCAGCTACCTGCAAGTAAATGAATCACTACTAATGAAAGCAAAAGAGCATTGGTGACGCATGAACCAAATCAATAGATATTTTTAAGGTGGAGATTGCCAGATTCTTGTTCAGTAAGGGTGTCAAGGGTTATAGGTAGAAGGCAGGAGAATGGGGTTGAGAGGGAAAGATAGATTAGCCATGAATGAATGGCGGAGTAGACTTGGTGGTCTAATTCTGCTCCTAGAATTTATGAACCTGCAACCTGCAAAATGTAAACAGAATGATGATACTCCCGTGTATTGCTGTTGTGGAAACAATATCACCATACTGAATTGATATTCAGTATATGGTGATAACTCAAGGAAAGGATCATAAATGCAGATTTACCAATTTCAGCAATGTCTCGAGAGCAGCCAGTGAACAGGTTGCAACTAATTCAGTCCAGTTGAGATGAGAAATAGTTTACTTAAAAAAAAATCTTAATCCACATCTGAAGTGCAAAAATAAATGCAAAAGGAAAACCAGTTTTAAAAAAGTTGGAAGTTTGAACCTCTTTACCACACTCCTGCCTTTTTATTTCTGTCAAACAAGGGAGGAATCTTCAATGGAGAACAGACTGAGGCTTGCGATTTTATTAAGGACAGAAACATATTGCAAAAGATTGTCGGGTTCCCGAAAGATCCCCCTCTGTTTAAATAAGAGAGGTGAAAGCAGAACAGTGGTAGCCAGCATAATGCATGGCCAGTGGAAACAACACTGACAACAACAGCATGCAGGAAGAAAGGGGAATGATGAATGCAAAAATACTGGGGCATCCTACGATTCAACTGGCAGATAATATTTATGGGCAGGCACAACAGGTTAGTGGAAGAGTGGCAAGCAAATTAGTTCATAACACGAAAAGACACAATGTGCTGGAGTAACTCAGCGGGTCAGGCAGCATCACTGGAGAATATGGACAGGCGACGAATTTGGGTCTGAAGAACCAGCACTTTGTGTCTTTTTGTTGCAGGCCAGCATCTGAATTTCCTTGTTTCTACTCATCATGACAGGAATTCATCATCAACTATTCTTACCTCAGCTTCAAATTTGATCGCTTTCTCACCCAGGATTAGTTCATTCTCTTCCTTTTGATGCTCAATCTCTGATTTTAGGAACGTGTATCCATACCGCATTTTATTATATTCAGCTCTGTATCTTTCAGCTTCCTAAAACATTAAAAAACGGTCTTCAGTTTCATACAACAAACTAACTAATTATTTTTTTTAATCACTCAAAATTGTTATTAATAAGGAAGGATTTTCCTTGGCATTATTCTCATCTTCTTGTTTCCTGAAGCGCTCCCTTATAAGTGCCTCAAGATCTTGTTGTATTTGTGCTTTTAATAACTCCAGTTTTTGAGGTGTTACTATCTAGGCAAGAAAATAAGAAAGGCCATCAACTGCAGAAACAATTTTGTCTCATTTTAATTTCATCAAAGTCTGTCTTTTCCTTTGCTTCCAAGTGTATAATCCACGTACAACTTTGTAGGTTAATTGGCTTCTGTAAATTATCCCTTATGTGTAAAGTGGTGCACACTGTGGTAAAGAGGGCTGCATTATCACCAGTGATGCTGCCCAACCACGTTACAGCCAGTTTATAGTATTCAGCCCTTGCCACAGTCAATGGGTACACTGGGAGTCAAATTTGTAAGAAGGAGAACTGATGATGACGTGATACCACTCCGGCTTGGTGGATTTAGATTGAATGATGAGGCCAATGTAGGAACAGCACATTCTTCCAAAGATAGGACAGGTGCTCACGGGATGGTGGGAGTGGGGGTAGTTTGAGGTCCTTATGGAGGGTTCTGTGCATTTCTTCTGGCTATGGTGTCTAGAATCTGGGATCACAGTTCTCCTTCCTCCCTCAAGGCACTCCATTCAATTTATCTCCCAAGTGGTGATCACTGTTTGACGTGGCCTCGATGGACTAAAGGCCCTGTTTCCATGCTGTATCTCTAAAGTAAAGGTAAAGCCCTACACTGCATAGGGTCCAAGGAATCCCATGGACTGAGACTGCAGAGGACCAGAGGTGAACATTTACACGATTCCCCTGCCACCCCCCATGTGGGGCTGGTCCACGTACCCCAACAATTGTCAAGCCTGGTTTCAAATACAGAATCAAGTTTGCAAGGGTAGCTTACAACTGGATGCACTCTGATAATCTCTCACTGTTCAATTACTCATGAATTGCAGCATAAAATGAGGCAAATCAGCCCATCAGCCCCGTGTTAACTCACACATCCCAAATCTTCATGTTACCTTCTCCTCTGTAGCCCTACTGCATATCGTCTCTCTTTTACTGATCAAGTCCCCTTTCATAATTTTGCCACTTATTTGCTTTAAGGGGTGATTTACAGTTACCAGTGGGGACACCACCTGCTGGAAACTCATGCCACCATGGACAGTACAAGCAAACTCCACACAGACAGCAATTGAGGTTGTGGACAAAGGCACGTCCCTGGAGCTGAAAGGCAACAAAATAACACCTGTGCCACTGTGTTTCCTATTTTCCCTGCAGATTTCTGAAAGTCCCTAGCAAATCAAAATCTTTATCTCAAGGTTTCACTCTGTACAATAACTCGTGTGACAACTGAAACAGTTGGGGTATTTTCCACACGTTTTATTTTTCTACTGAATAGCTTGTAATTCTGAAAACCATAATTGATTTTTGAATTTCACCAAAAGGATTAAATCCATCAGCATTTTTGTTAAAATAAACACGCTTAAAAACATTTATAAAAACTTGAACAATCAATGTTAATGGGCAAACTTAGATGAATGAGCTCTAATATATAACCTTGTCACTGAAATCAAAATCAGCATACCATTCATCAGATGAGGCTCATGTTATGGTTCCCATTAGCTTACAATATAGGAAGGAAGGTAACATTTGGTGGCGTCTCAGTTTGGCACAGTGGCGCAGCAGTAGAGTTGCTGCCTTACAGTGCCAGTGACCCAAGTTCGATCTGGACCACGGGTGCTGTCTGTACAGAGTTTGTTCGTTCTCCCCGTGACTGCTGTTATTTTCCCAGGTGCTCTGGTTTCCTTTCACGTTCCAAAGACGTGCAGGTTTGTAGGTGAATTGGCTTTTGTAAATTGCCCCTCGAGTCTATGGATGCGAAACTGGGATGACACAGAACTAGTGGACGGGTGAACGTTGTCGGTGTGGGCTTAGTGTGGCCCGAAGAGCCTGCTTCCACGCTGGATCTCTAAATTAAAGCAATTAACTACATTTAAGACTTCTGTCTCGATCACTTCAATGTTCCAGATTTAACTTTCTTATATTTACGACAGAACGTGTCTTTCACAATCTCAAGATTTCACCGTCCATTATACACCCAAGCTGGGTAATGTAGGAAAACATAACAGCCAACTCATCAAGCCTCCATTCATTACATGCAATAAGTGATTATAAAGCATGTGTTCAAGATCAAAACACAAAGTGCTGGAGCAACTCAGCAGGTCGAACAGCATCTGTGGAGGCAAAGGGATGATCAAGTGTTGAAGTTTATCATAGAGGATGATTTGTCACCTATCCTCTCCGATTGTGGTCTGTTGGTCAGGAAGTCAAGGATCCCGTTGCAGAGGGGAGCACTGATTACAAGTTCCACAAGTTTGGAGATGAGCTTGGTTGGGATAATGGTATTGAAAGCAGAGTTGTAGTCTATGAATAGGCATCTGATGTAGGCGTCCTTCATATCCAGGTGTTCCAGGGATGGGTGTTGGACCAGGGAGATGGCATCAGCAGTGGACCTGTTGTTGCGGTAGGCGAAATGCAGTGGATCTGGTAGGCTGGATTTAATGTGTGCCATAACCAGCCTCTCAAGAACTTCATGATTGTGGATGTCAATGTCACTGGACAGTAGTCATTAGAGCATGAGATCTTGCTTTTCTTTGGCACTGGGATGATGGCAGTCTTCGTGAAGCAGGTGGGTAGCTCAGAAGGGAGTAGGGAGAGATTAAAGATGGCCGTGAAAACTCCCCCCAGTGCAGTTTCCAAGGATGCAGCCAGGGGCTCCAGCCAGTTGCTTTCCTTGTATTCACTCTCACGAAGGCCAATCTAACTCCGACAACCGTGATTCTGGGAAAAGGCACACTCGAGTCTGACTTCTGCTCAAAGCGAGTATAGAATGCATTGATCATCAGGGAGGGCTGTAATATCACCAGTGATGCTGCCCGACCACGTTACAGCCAGTTTATAGTATTCAGCCCTTGCCACAGTCAATGGGTACACTGGGACTCAAATTTGTAAGAAGGAGAACTGATGATGACGTGGTACCATTCCGGCTTTGTGGATTTAGATTGAATGACGAGGCCAATGTAGGAACAGCACATTCTTCCAAAGATAGGGCAGGTGTTCGCGGGATGGTGGGAATGGGGGGGGGGGAGGTAGTTTGAGGTCCTTATGGAGGGTTCTGTACGTTTCTTCTTACTATGGTGTCTAGAATCTGGGATCACAGTTCTCCTTCCTCCCTCAAGGCACTCCATTCAATTTATCTCCCAATGCTGTTTTTTGATCCCTATTGTCTCAACATGGCTGAACACAATTTACGTTTGAAAAAAACTCAGTTAGAGCAACTTGGGATCTATTGCCACTTTAAATTTGTTAGGCATTTGCTTAGATTACAATTTATGTAAACTATAACGTCACCTGCATTTTCAGTTCCTCTTGTTCCCTTGTTTTATCTAGCAATTCCCCACGAAGTTCAGCAAGAAGTAGTTGGAATTTCTCCTGAGTACTTTGTTTGTCTGTCAGCATCCGCGTCAGTTCATTCTGGGATTTTGTGTATTCATTCTGCAACCTGCAGCAATAGTCAAATATTTTTACATGAGTATTGCCATTCAACCCGTTTAATAAAAAAAGATAGTTCTACAATTCAAAAGATTGAAGTGCATATTTCATAAGTTCATAACTTCTATTGTGTTGTATACTGCTTGAGTTACAAAGAACACTTTTCTGACAAGGCTTTTTTAAAAATATCATAAGCAATCGCCAAGTTTTTCTCTCGTTTTGACGGCACTGAGCCTGTACTCGCTGGAGTTTAGAAGGATAAAGGGGGACCTCACTGAAACTTACGGAATAGTGAAAGGTCTGGTTAGAATGGATGTTGAGAGGACGTTTCCACTAGTGGGAGAGTAGGTCCAGCGGTCTTAGCCTCAGAATTATAGGACGTTCCTTTAGGAAAGGGATGAGGAGGAATTTCTTTAGTCAGAGGGTGGTGAATCTGTGGAATTCATTACCACAAAAGGCTGTGGAGACGGTCAATGGATATATTTAAGACACAGATAGATTCTTGATTAGTACGAGTGTCAGGGGTCATGGGGAGAAGGAAGGAGAATGGGGCTAAGAGGGAGAGATAGATTGAATAATGGAGTAGACAAAGGGTTAAATTGCTAATTCTGCTCCTATCTCTTGTGACGTTTAACTGGTAATCAGTCTGGCTATCCACTCCTTGCACCTGACATCCCTTGTTATAGAACGGTGAATAGAACCAGCCATACTAATCCACGCTAGTGACGTCTTACTGAGATTTATCCTCGTATCTGGGGGAGATGTGTACCATGCTTAGTCTGCAGTAACTACCCAATTAAATTTTCTTGCAACACCCACACATTATATAATGTAAAAAGGAACTGCAGATGCTGGTTTACACCAAAGATAGACTCAAAATGCTGGTGTAACTCTGCGGGTCAGGCAGCATCTCTGGCAAAAAAGGAATAGGTGGCATTTTGGGTCAAGATGTTTCGGTCTGATGAAGGATCTCGACCCGAAGCGTCACCTATTCCTTTTCCCCAGAGATGCTACCTGACCCGCTGTGTTAATCCAACATTTTGTGCACATTATCTTGCTTGCTTCATAGTACAACCAGTAAATAGGATTGGAAACCTCTCCTACAGTGTCCTGCAGTCAGGAATAAATTCAGGTTATTTGCCTAGAAATTCTAATGAAGTGAGCATTTGAATGATTGTATTTAACATGTTGGCCCAATGTGTCAAGTTTCAGTTATGTCCAAGGTCTCACATTTTTGCAGACGAACATGTGCTGTCCAGTCTTTCTCTTGCAAACCTATGGTGGTAAAGTAGGCAGATGCCGAGTCTGGGTTCGGTGGTGGGGAGATGTTGGAGCTCAGCATTTGGTGGGGATGGGGTATGGTAGGATCGCAAATGGACACTGCGTGTATTGACTTTGGCAGAGATGGTTGCCGTCAGAAACATGGTTTGACTTGTGTTGGGAGTAGAAAGCAGGGAATGGAATTGGAAAGTGTCATACTGACGTGAGAAGGTTAGGAGTGGGAATGGCGATCAGAGAACATGCTGGAGCCACGAGAACATCCTGGAGTCTGGTGCGAGTGTGGACGGCTTTCTGACTGTTCGGGCGGACAGGGACTGCAGAGAGAGTGACAGCGGTCGGTACAACTCTGGTCACATCCCGGTGAAGAGCAAGTGTGTGGCCCGGACATTGAACTGATGGCTATGGGTCTGCGCTGTGCTCTAGGGATTCTCACAGGTTCTGCCCGAGCCAGCTGCCTGCCCCTTTTCCGGGGTTACGTCCGTGCCCGGGTGGGGTTAGAGAGGGACTATGCGAGGTTCACGGATACCCTGGGGGATATCCGGGACCGCTGGGCACCGCGGACGAAGTTGAGTGCATCCTCATAAGTATAACTGGCAGGTCCCACAGTGTGCTCATATTTTCTGTTTTCTTTCAATGATTAGTTTTATAATCAAAGGTGAGAATATTGGGCCGCACAGTGGTGCAGCGGTAGTGTTGCTGCCTTATAGCGCCAGAGACTCGGGTTCAATCCTGACTACGGGTGCTGCCTGTACGGAGTTTGTATGTTCTTCCCGTGACCCATGTGGGTTTTCTCCGGGATCTCCGGTTTCCTCCCACACTCCAAAGACGTGCAGGGTTGTAGGTTAATTGGCTTGGTATCATTGTAAATTGTCCCGTGTAGTGTGCGCAGGATAGCGTACGTGTGCGGGGATCGCTGGTTGGTGCGGACACAAGGGGCTGAAGGGCCTGTATTTCTAAACCAACTAAACCATTTTTGCTTCTCCTACTCTTTCACATTTATATTTGTTATTTCATACAAATTTTTATCTATTTTTTTTAAACTTACTAATTTACTCGCAAACCTTTACTTCTCCCATCATCAATTTTTTGGCCATATGTTGCCACCCCCTAAACTTCCGACAAGTCTCAATCTTACCACCTTTCTTGGCAACATTTTAAACCCCTTCTTATAATCTAGAATTACCCTTTGCCTCCTTGGTTAACAGTGGATGGATCACTTCCCTGTGAATATTATTGAACTCCATCCCCATTGAAACAGGACAGTACCAATCCACAAGGAACTAGTTACAGTCCTATATTGAATAATCTGGGACAGCATTTTTCAAATATAGTGCACATTTTTACTACAGGGCGGAATGTTGGTGCAAAGGTAGAGTTGCTGACTTAGTGCCGGAGACCAGGGTTCGAACACAACTATGGGTGCGGTCTGTACGGAGTATGTACGTTCTCCCCGTGACCGCGTGGGTTTTTCTCCAAAATCTCCAGTTTTCTCCCACACTCCAAAGACTACAGGTTTGTGGGTTAATTGGCTTGGTATAAATGTAAATTGTTCCTAGTGTGCAGGATCATGTCAACGTGTGAGGGTCACTGGTTGGTGCGGACTCGGTGGGCCAAAGAGCCTGTTTCCTCGCTGTATCTCTAAACTAAACTAAACTAAGCATTTGTTCTGAAGTCACCCAGGCCTCTATACACACTTCCCTCCAATTCCTCATCCTCGCACATTCACTTCTGTGTGTTCGTCAGCAAAAATGCACAGCATTTTAAGATTTGCATCGTTTCTATCAAATGAAATTGCTGACAATACCTTGTGTGCTCAGCCTTCAGCGTTTGATAGTTGTTCTTGTGATGTTCACATCTCATTCTCTCATCAATTAACATCTTTTGCAGCTCTGAATCCGCCCCATACAGATCTACCCCCACATTTAGTGGAGACGGCTGTCGGGTAAGATCTTCCATTGCAGAGCACCAACGAACAGATGTCAGCGTTAAAAAAGGATTCAGGAACCAGCTTACAAGAAACTCTCTTCTGAAAAACACTTGTCACGTGCCTGGAAACCTCACTCCTGAAGCCACCTGAAATAAACTGTCACACAAAATGTCATGATCACAAGTTCTCACTCAATTAACCACTCTGATTTGTTGCAACACACATACTAATAAAATTATTCTCATTTAGTTTGCTGGAGGAAAAAAAAAAATCGTTAAAAGATTAAAATACCAGCTAACTCTACAGCAGGACAATGCAAAGAACTGTACTTACACATCCCAGGATCCTAAATATGATGTTTGACCTGTTCTTAATAGGTAATTCTGATTTTATTTTATCATTCCACCGGGTAGCGATGACAGCCTTGCCAACGGTCTGTCTGTCTTTTCGTCTTTTTTGTTATTTTTAGTGTGTTTTAAAAAGTTTGTGTTAATGTTCTCTGGTTTGCTTTATGTAGGGGGGGGAGGAGGGGGAGGGGGAGGAGGGGGAGGGGGAGGGGGGGGGAACTGTTTTTTAATCTCTTACCCTGCCGGAGATGCGATTGTTTTCCGGATCATATCTCCGATCGCTCTGCGGCCTAACATCATGGAGCTGGCGGCCTTGCTCGGGGTTGACTTTGAGCCCCACCGCGGGGCCGTGGACTTACCATCGGAGCCTGAGATCCCTTGCCTGGGATCGACGCTCCAACCGCGGCCTGCGGATTTCAACATCGAGGAGCTCGCAGTCTCGGGTAGAGGCTGATGTCGGGAAGCTCCGAGCCACAGGAGGTTCGACCAGCCCCGACTCGGGAGTCCGATCGCCTGGTGTGGGGAGCCGAGATCCCCTCGATGCGGGAGCTTGATCCCCCCGATGTGAAGGGCCCGACCACTGGCTATGGGAGCCAAGATCGCCCCGTCAACGGAAGGCTCGAGGCCCCCAACCGTGGGAGAACAAAGAAGGGAAGTAGATTGAACTTTTGTTTTCGCCTTCCATCACAGTGAGGAACGTGGAGGAGTCACTGTGGTGGACGTTCATGTTAAAATGTATTTGTGTGTTTTGTTGCTTTTTATTGGTATGACTGTATTGCATAACATACTTGGCTAATAAAATATGATTATGATCTGTTTTTAATTGGATAGAGTAATTCGTCAGCACAATTTGAGCAGATCCAATTGCCTCCTCTGTGTTTCTGCTAAATTTTGGAGATATAAAAGTTGTGGTAATGCTGTAAAATACTAAGAGCTCCTAATCTGAAGCCCAGCTAAAGTTTAATCCTCTTTAAAAGTGGCTACAGATGAACATCGGGCATATACAACACGAGACTTCACTGGGACGTTCTTCAAGGTCAAATCCCAGCTGGGATTTTTTCTAGTTGTGTCTAAGTTTGCAGATGACACCACTACAGTGCAGGAAGGAACTGCAGATGCTGGCTTAAATCGAAGATAGACACAAATAAGCTGGAGTAACTCAGAGGGTCAGACAGCTTCTCAGGAGAAAAGGAGCAGGTGACATTTTGCATCGAGACCAGATCTATGTTTAAAAGATCGGACCAGCCCAGAGTGCCAATCCAGAGCATGAGCATACCTCAAACAATGATGAGGTAGAGTACAGGGAGGAGATAGAGAATATATTAACATGGCGTCAAAGATAACAACCTCTACCTCACTGTCAGAAAAATGAAGGAGCGAGTCATGGACTTTAGAAAGCGGAGTGGAATACAGAATCAAGAGATTTGAATTCCTATGCTTAAGTATCACCAACAATTTGTCTTGGTCTAATCACATTGACGGTTTGGCCAAGAAAGCACACCAATGCCTCTACTTCCTCAGAAGACTCTTGAGATGTCTTCAATGACCCTTTGATTTCTATAGATGCACCATGGAAAGCATCCTATCAGGATGTCTCACAGCTCGGCTTAGTAACTGCTATGCCCATGACTGCAAGAAATTGGTGGTGCAGCGTTAAAGTTGCTACCTTACAGCGCCAGAGACCCAGGTTCCAACCTGACTACGGGTCTGTATGGAGTTTGTACGTTCCCCCTGTGACCACGTGGGTTTTCTCTGGGTGCTCCGATTTCCTCCCACACTCCAAAGACGTGCAGGTTTGTAGGCTGATTGGCTTCTGTAAATTGGAAATTGTCCCTAGTGTGTAGGATAGCGCTAGTGTAGGGGTGATCGCTGATTGGCGCAGACTCGGTGGGCCTAAGGGACTGTTACCGTGTTGTATCCCTAAACTAAAAATAAATTGTAGACATTGACGAACAGTAGAATATCTGCAGATCTATCTAGTACATCAAGCAGGCCAACCTCTCCTTCTCCCCCCACCCCCCCCCCCTAACCCCATTAACTCTATGCATGCTTCATGCCACTAACATAAACAAGGACCACTCACACCTCAGTTATTTCCTCTTCTCTCCTCTCCCATCGAGCAGAAGGTCCAAAAGCTTTGACGCAGGTAGCGCCAGATTTAAGGACAGCTTCTTCTCCATTGTTATCAGACTCTTGAACGGACCTCTTATAAGCCAAGTATGTATTCCTGATCCCCCAATCTACTTTATTGTGGCCATTGCACTCTTTCCTGTATCTGCACTTTAGCGGTAGCTGTAACACTACATTCTGCACGGTTAGATTGCATTCATTTTTGGTTGACCAAGCTGAACAGAACACAAAACAATGTATCTCAGGTAGACACAAAATACTGCAGTAACTCAGCAGGTCAGGCAGCATCTCTGGAAAGAAGGAATGGGTGACGTTTCGCGTCGAGACCCTTCTTCAGTAGTATCTCAGTGCACAT
Source organism: Rhinoraja longicauda (assembly GCF_053455715.1). NCBI lineage: Eukaryota > Metazoa > Chordata > Chondrichthyes > Rajiformes > Arhynchobatidae > Rhinoraja > Rhinoraja longicauda. The sequence continues at coordinate 34,417,575 of NC_135975.1, forward strand.
GTCAATAATAAACACATACCAAACCTTAAGTAAATACCATTTTGACACGAGAGCTCCTTCCTGGTTATCAAAACCCTACATTCCTGGAAGAATTAACGCAAAGGTCATACTAACCTTTAGAATTGCACCTCTTAAAGTCTATCCCAAGTCAAAAATAAGATGGATTTTCAGACATTCTGCTGCCAGTTAATGTTGCCAATTGTGGTTTTGACTAGGGCATTGCAATGAACAAATGAGCTAAGGGCCTTTATTTTCTCAACCTGTGAGTGCTCAGCCCTGACTTTCCATCAGTTTACTCACAGGCCCATAAGTCTGCAGAAAGTGACAACTTCATTGTTCCAGTTTGGGCAGCACAAATGACAAATGAACATTGTTGACTCTGGAGGCCAGGACCCAACTTACTACGGTGGTGAAAATAACAGCAGCTACAATGCAACAACATTTCTTGTGCGAGGGAAATAATCTAAATTGTAAATGAACTGTACAGACCTCCAGCCTGAGTACTGGCCTTCCAGCACAACCCTCTGTCTTCCATCAGTAAGCCAGTTCTGAATTCACAAGGTCAGAGATAAGATTAAGCCCAAAAAAGCCTCAATTGAAAATTATAGCTGTAGGATTGTGTCCTAGTTTACATTAAAATGACTTCTTCTACCCCCATCCCAGCCATGGTATTTTGTTTAAAATCACATTACACTTAGGAAACAGTCATTCCGTCTTCTCCCCTCTCCTGTTGGGCAGACGATACAAATGCTTGAAAGCATATACCACTGGATTTAGGAACAACTTCCTCCTGTCTGTTATCAGAATACTAAATGGTCCTCCAATAAACTAGGGTATAGTCCCGATCTTCCATCCAACATCATTGAGGGCCTTGGACTTTTTCTCGATAACTAACACTATAATGCGATATTCTGTACCCTGGTATTTTTCTCTTTGGAAGATCTGTTGGATGTATCATATTATTTGATTGGATAGCATGCAAACAAAGCTTTTCACTGTAACTCAACTATAATCTCTCTGTAACCTTTGACACCATTATTAAACAAGAACCAATCAATCGCCCCTTTAAAAATACCCGAAGCCTTGGCCTGCACAGCTGTCTGTGGCGATGAATTCCACAGATTCACCAGGTTAGGATCGAACCTGGGTCTCCAGCGCTGTGAGGAAGCAGTTCTACCAGCTGTTGATGCATCATTTGGCAATTATTTTTTAGGATGCTTCGAGAAGATCCTTGAAGTCGTTTCTCTGTCCTTTAGCAATGTCTTGCCATGGGGGAGCTTATTATTTGCTTTTAGCCACCAAAGTGAAAGCAATTTCTTCAGAATGGAATGTTATCCAGGTCATTCCACCAATTGGGAGAAGTAACTGAGGAAAGACAGGGAATTATTAACCTAACATTTTTTTTCAGAAAATTACTCAACTCACAAAGAAGCAGGTTCAAATGGGCCCATCCAGTCTACTCCGCCATTCAATTATGGCTGATCTATCTTTCCCCCTCAACCCCATTCTCCACCCCATAACCCCTGACACTCGTATTTATCAAGAATCTATCAATCTCCACCGTAAAAATATCCATTTAGGGCCTCCGCAGCCTTCTGTGGCAATGAATTCCACAGATTTACCACCCTCTGACTCAAGAACCTCCTCCTCATCTCCATTCTAAAGGTACATCCTTTTATGCTGAGGCTGTGCCCTCTGGTCCTAGACTCTCCTGCTAGTGGAAACACCCACTCCACATCCACTCTAACTAGGCCTTTCACTTCTCAGTAGGTTTCAATGAGATCCCCCCTCATCCTTCTAAACTGCAGGCTTTCCAGACCCAGAGCCTGCATCAATTAGCAATATATTTCAATAGTTTTTAGAAAGTTAAAATGTAATTTGATGTTTCAAATATTATGGATAGATTAAAATAATTTCTGTTAGTTGTAGTGTGTAGGAAGGAACTGCAGATACTGGTTCAAACTGAAGATAGACACAAAAAGCTGGAGTAACTCAACAGGACAGGCAGCATCTCTGGAGAGGAATGGGTGACGTTTCAGGTCGAGATCCCACTTCAGACTCTGAGTACGGTGTTTGTAGAAGGGTCTCGACCCGAAATGTCACCCATTCCGCCTCTCTCCAGAGATGCTGCCCGTCCCACTGAGTTACTCCAGCTTTTTGTGTCTATCTTCTGTTAGTTGTAAAATCTATGACAAGGTTTAACAATATTAACATTAAACCCAGACAATTAGGAAACATTACACACCTTTAAAAAATTGGAATTATTTCTGCAAAAGTCTACTAATATTTGGTCTATTATTAATTTTAAATTCAAGACTATTGGATTTCTATTACAGAAGATATTAAGAAAAAAGTGGCAAATTCATAAATAAACTCTGATCTGTGCTAATGGCAGGTCTGATTCAAGTTAATCAATATCTAGTCTGTCCTCTTGAGTCATGAACATTGTTTTGCAGGTAATCCAAAGAGATCACATATACTCTTCAGAACTACAATCAAGGCAAATTGAAGTACCAATAGATACAATAGAAAGGGGGAATTTACAGAATGCAGAATATAGTGTAGGAAAGAATGACACAAAATGCTGGAGTAACTCAGCGGGATAGGTAGCATCCCATTCCTTCTCTCCAGAGATGCTGCCTGTGCCGCTGAGTTACTCCAGCATTTTGTATCTATCTTCAATAGTGCAGAATATAGTTCTCAGCATTGTATATCGTATCATATCATATATATACAGCCAGAAACAGGCCTTTTCGGCCCACCAAGTCCATGCCGCCCAGCGATCCCCGTACATTAACACTATCCTACACCCACTAGGGACAATTTTTACATTTACCCAGCCAATTAACCTACATACCTGTACGCCTTTGGAGTGGGAGGAAACCGAAGATCTCGGAGAAAACCCACGCAGGTCACGGGGAGAACGTACAAACTCCGTACAGACGGCGCCCGTAGTCAGGATCGAACCTGAGTCTCCGGCTCTGCATTCGCTGTAAAGCAGCAACTCTACCGCTGCGCCACCGTGCCGTAGCACCATGTAGCGCATCAGTTCCATGGACAAAGTCCAATGTCCACAATGGGATGAAGGTGACTTGGACAGTACCCTAGCTTATGTAAGGACTGTTCAGAAACCTGATTACAGAGGGAACTAAACTGTTCCCTAGTCAGTTGGTACACGCCTTTATGCTTTGTACCTTCTAGCAGTCAACAGGGAGAAGAATGACCGGGGTCGGACATGTGTTTGTTTATGTTCGCTTATTTTCCGAGGCAGCATGAAATGTAGATGGAGTCGATGGTTGCAGGTCTGGTCTGTGAGATGAACTGGGCGACATCAATAACTCACTACAATTTCTTGAAATTCCAGAAATGTTGCCTGAACCACTGAGTTACTCCAGCTTTTTGTGTCTGACTTTGGTTTAAACCAACATCTGCAGTTCTTTCCGACACAGTTTCTTGTCGTCCTTTCCTGAATCAAGCTGAGATGTAACTTGACAGAATGTTTTCTATGGTGCATCTGTAGAAGTTTGTGAAAGTCATTGGAGACATGCCGAATTTTCTCAGCTCTCAGGAAGTAGAGGTGTTAGAGTGCCTCCTTGGCTATCACATCAATGAGGTGCGGAGGTTAAAAAGTATAATTTAATCTATGTAAACAAATTTAAATATAATTATTTCTCGATCTGTACACTTTGCTTTATTTTATCTTCCTTCAATGATACTTTTCAAATGTCCATCGCTGGACATTCATGAATAGGTTAATGTGTAGATAGGGATTAAAACAATATTGCAGCTTTGGTCACAAGGACCAAACAACGGCCTACTTCTGCGATTTCTACCGTTTGTTATATTGTGGTGAAATGCGACACCTGTCTTTCGCGCCGAGAAATCTGCAGTGATTGCAGCCCTGATTGCGCCCACACCCGGTCAACCTCCCTCCGCAATCCCCAGAGATGGAGTCGGGCCCTACCGTCTGCGGTCCGGGCTTCCAATGAGGCGGGGTAGACCTTCACGATCAGCCCGCTGGCAAAAGCCGACCCTCTCCCTCTCCCTCTCCGCCGCCCTCCGGCCTAGGCCTAGTCCGCCCTCGCCGCTCCTCCCGGTTGCCCGGGCAACGGCGAACACTCGTGCACGGCGGCGGCGGGCGGCCGGGCTTTTGGTGGGCTCGGCCTTCCTCTCCTGCCGAGGGAGCGCTGTTGTTGTCTGCAACAGGCAGATCCGAGCTGCAACCCGCTGTCGTAGCTCCCCCGGCCACAAGCCGGCACCGTGTGTGTGGAGGTGGGGGGAAGCCGGGCGCCAGCAGCGAGAAAAGCCCGAGGCCGCAGGCGGCGGGAGCGAGCAAATGGCGGCGGGAGGAGGAGGCGGGCTCTCCCCAGGCACTTTCCTCAGCAACCGCAGGAGATGCAACACCTGCCCCAACACTTCAGTCTGAAGAAGGGTCTCGCCAGAGATGCTGACCCGAAATGTCACCATTCCTTCTCTCCAGAGATGCTGCCTGTCCCGCTGAGTTACTCCAGCATTTTGTGTCTATCTTTGGTGTAAACCAGCATCTGTAGTTCCTTCCTATACCTCCTTCCTCGACTCTGTCCAGGGACCCCGACAGCCCTTTCAGGTGAGGAAGAGGTTCACTTGCACTCCCTCCAACCTCATCCACTGTTCCAGGTGTGGACTCCTATATTTGGACAAGACCAAGCGTAGACTGGCTGATCATTTCGCTGAACACCTCCGCTCAGTCCGCCTGGTCTTTACGATCTCCCAGTTGTTGAACACTTTAACTCCCCTTCCCATTCTCACACTGACATTTCTGTCCTGGTCCTCCTCCATTGTCAGAGTGAGGCCAGACACAAATTGGAGGAACAGCACCTCATCTTTCGCTCGGGTAGCTTACAACCCAGCGGTACGAATATTGATTTATCTAACTTGGTAACCCTTGCTTTTCCTCTTTCCATCCCTTCCCCATGCTAATTCTCCGACTAATTTCCCTGTCCTTCTGATTAATTTTATTGATTGTAAACCTCCTTGTCACCTCCCCCTCAGCTAACAATGAGCCATTTTACAACTTCTTGTCAGCGTCTGCTTTGATCTGTCCTTTTCACACCTTACCCTTCCATATCTCTAGACGCCCTCTGCCCTGACTCTTAGTCTGTGGTCTGTGGCAGTGTCTCGACCTGAAACGTCACCCAGTCCATTTCTCCAGAGATGTTGCCTGTCCCACTGAGTTACTCCAGAATTTTGTGTCTATGTCCTGTGGTCTGCTGGCCTTGTCCTTTATCCTTGATCGGCAGTTCTGGAGCTTTGCGGGCTCAAGTGCTGCAGTATTGGAGGTGCCGTGGGTTGGACATATTCAAATCATCTTCATGAGATACATCAGAAAAGTTAGTTTACAACATGTTATGACTAACTACATTTTAGTTACAGGCCGCTGTATGGAACATAACTCTACAGCGTTGGAAACACTGATGTCCCCGCTGGTCAATGATCCTTGACTTCACTCCACAAGAAAATACATGCACCACGGCATTTGTCCAATATTTTTCCCAACTCATACAGATTTTCTGCCTTCTGAAAATGAAAAGATATATATTAAGCTGGAAATAAAAGCCAAAAAATCTGGATATACCCAGTAGGGCCAGCTCCGTATCTGGAGAGAAACGAAGACATTCACCCTAGACTACATCTCCACCCACCCTGTCAGTTGTAAGGATGCCATCGCTTTGTCTCAGTTTCTCCACCTCCATTTGATCTCAAGATGAGGCTTTCCACTCCAGGTCTTTCAATAGTAAAAACTATACACTAATCGGGATATTGATTAGTGCACGATGCAGAATTAATGCCAAATTGCTATATTGGAGCTCAGTATTCTCCTCTAAACTCACACAGCTACGCAAGAATTCAACTATTGACAAAAATCCTACCAATTCCATTTAAATGTAGCATCCACAAATTGTAGATCAGTTAATGGCGACAAATACAATTGTGTCATTGCTCCAACATTCCTCAATCTTTCTCATCACAAGGTTGATCCATATTTCCAATATGCGAATAGAACCAATCTTCATAGCTAATGGGATGGCTCAAGGTGACTACTTCAGAACCAAAGTCAAGCCGAATAATAATAGTCGAACTGCAATATGCAGATAACACTTGCACTTATGAGCACTCTGAGGCCAAGCTCCAAGATAAAACTGACATACTTGAGGCTGGTCCTGATACTCCCAGTGCATAGCACAGGAACAGGGCCTTCTGCATGCTACATCTGTGCCGAACATGATGCCAGTTAAACTAATCATCTATGCTTGCAAATGATCCATATCCCATTCATTCACTGCACATCCAAGCACCTATCTTTAAGCCTCTTGAGCACAACTACTGTATCCACCTCTACCACTCTGGCAGAATGTTCCAGGCACCCAGTACTATCATTTAAAAAATGTGCCCCACGCATCTCTAAACTTTTCCTCACTAAGCTATACCCTTTAGTTTTTGACATTTCCTCCCTGAGAAAAAGTTCTGATTGTCTACCCTATCTATGGCATTCATAATTTTATATACCTCTATCAAGTCACTCCTCAACCTCAAATGCTCCAGAAAAAAACCATCCGTTTTTGTCCAACCTCTCCTTATCGCCTCTACCGTCTAATCCAGACAGCATTCTGACACCCTCTCCAAAGCCTTCACATCCTTCCCAAAATAGGGCGACCAGAACTACACACAATGCTACAAATGCAGCCGAAACAAAGTTCTACCAAGCTGTATGATGACTTCCGGACTCATTTGCTCTATGGAATCACTACTGCATCCTGGGACAGCATCTCAATGTTCTCAGTAATTTGTGGGAGGATCCATTTTGCGACTTTCATGAAACTGCAAATCTCTTGAATGATGATGTCCACAGCTTCAATGGCTATAATCTGAATTTACACAAAGACTACAGCAGCTTAATATTGAATGGATTGCAGTGCTGCAGTGGAAGCTGAGAGATCAGGTGGATTATGGTTGTGTTAAGTACACAAACAATTGTGCACCACTTCAGGATGGGACTGAACTCAAGAGCTGCAAAAACCTTGTTAAAAGTTGACCCCACGTTCTTCTGTACAGGGTTTCTCGCAGATCTGCCGGTGCACCAAGGATTTCATTGTGTATCCCCATCAGTTGGCTTCCCTACACTGCCCTATTTAACTCTTCATCAAAACTTGTGGCACAGAATTTGTATGGTACTTTCCCCTAGTAGCTGGCACCAGAATGAGACTACCTGCAGATCACACCTCTAAGATGACATATACATGACATTATATGTGTGATGTGTAAGATTTGAGAAGTTTTCCCTCATTCGTCGATCAACACCAAACCAAAGAGCTGCAGTTTGGACATTTTACACGGGAGACTGGGGCTGATAGCGGAGAAAGGCTGCGGTCAGTTTACCAAGGGATGTCACAATCCGTGGGTCCCAAGATGGCCGCGGGACCTCGTGACCAGCCACAAAAGCAAAAACCCCACAGCCCAGTCTCTAGGTTTCTGCAAAGCCACGGCCAGAACAATGGATGGATATTGGCCGTGCAGAAACCCCCGAAACCAGGTCGAAGTCCAGACATTGGGGCACTGACATCAGCATACTCACAATGCCCCAAGCCGACCTACACAGTTAATCCCGTTAAGGGGGCACAATAGCCCATAGAAACCTACCTGGCAGGTGATGGGAAACCAGTTAAACCCATCACCTCTCAACGAGAAACAGATTAACAGACCATCTAGCCATCACCGGTACCCCCGGACATAACGCAGATCAAAGAGAAATCTCGAAACCTATCTTTGAAACAAAGAGATCCCGAGATCTGGCGGGAGATAGGACGGGTCAGGATTAGTATAACTGGCCATGACTTTTGGGTTTTAAACTCATGCAAGGCAGAAGTCAGAGGACGCAACAAACGGCACGGAGAACGGAGACTCACCGAGAAGAACGGAAGGAAGAAACTCACGGAACAAGCACGACCCTCACGGAAAACAGCAGAGAAGCAGCACGAACAGTCAGTAACCCCAGTAATAGCCCCATGGTGAGCATGTACCCCGATCCTGCACATCCTGGACATAGTTTTAGTGTAGAGGGGAGGGTGGCTTAATTAACGTGGGTGTATAAGTAAATATGTGTTGGCCAATTTTGCGATGTGTCGTACGTTCCCCATCTTACAGTCAGTATATGTCTTATTTCTACTCCCTAGCGTTTGAGGCTCATTGAGGAGGCGCTGTGAACTGTTTGCGTGCTACTGTATGTTTCATTTTTTTCCTTAGTACCTAATCAGATGTACAGCACTTTGGTCAACGTGGGTTGTTTTTAAATGTGTTATACAAATAAAATTGACTTGACTTGACTTATAGAACTGTGCGTTTATAATTCAGAGTCAAAGTATTCATGTAATTCAGTATATGTCTTATAGAACTGTGCGTTTATAATTCAGAGTCAAAGTATTCATGTAATTCAGTATATGTCTTATAGAACTGTGTAAAAGCATTCATGTACCATAGTCCCAAGCGCTCAATAAAAGCCTTTTCCGTTTAAACCCTGGTCTTCAAATCTGGTCTGGTTGAATTTTTCTACACTATCAACGCTCCTGCATCTAAGTCCAGTGTCTAGAACCGTAGGGGGTGAGTGGGTCGAACCACTCACGGGGAACCAGTGTGCGCGGCCTGGTCGAGGGACCAGAGCAAGGCACAGGGACCTTAGGTCGGGCGAAAGCTCTGCGCAGAAACCCCTTACAGATAATGGCGACCACGAAGGGACACTGGCAGCAGGACGGTAGTGTGCCAGAAATGGATTTGAAAACAAGGGACGTAATGGACGAGCGCATTGCGGACTATGTCTTTAGCAAAGTGGATATCACCAAACAATGGATGTGTGTTTTATTAGAGGACAAGCGCCCACTGGATGCAGCGATCCGGTGGACGGCCAGCAAAGCCCACAAGAAATCTGTGGAAAAGGCGGTCTGGCTGACCTGCTACAAAAAGCAGGTCCAGCTCTTGGACCGCGTGGTTGTGGCACAGGCAGCCCAGATCAGGGACCTTTTTGAGGAGGTAGAGGAGAAGGCTGCGGGTGGGCACCAATTGATTGAGGCTCTGGACTCTTTAAACAAGGAGCGCCGGGTCGTGACCAACCGCCACGAGGCCAGGGTAGAGCTGATGGAGTGTCAGATCACTGAGGCTATGCTCAGTGAGGGCAGGCTCCGGGAGCAGTGTGCTTCCCTGAGCCGCCAGCTGGAGACCCAGGAAGAGAACCTCAAGGGGGTTAGGGCAGCCTACAAAATGGTTTTGGAGGACAGGTTGGAAGGGGCCGACCACGGGGCCTGCCTGCAGGAGATAGAGGGTCTGCGGAGTGCTTTAAATAAAGCAAGCGGGCTGGTCTATCTAATGAACCCCCCAGCGAGCCAGTCGCTGGCGGTTGCGAAGGTCCCGGTTCCGGTCCCCAGAAAGACCGTGGTGGCTTCGGCCCCCAGACTCCACAATTCCCCTAGCTACGAGGCATCCTGGGAAAGGGGTAGTGTAGGGGAGAGAGAGAGAGGGGAGCTCCCGGTCGAGGACTTGGCACCAGCGCCCATGTGCCCGGTCCTGGAAACCAGACAGGGACCCACCGCGCTGAATGGGGACGCCGGACCCATTCAAAGCGAGATCGTGGTGCCCCACAGCTCCCAGCAGTTAAGAGCCATGATCGGGCATGAAACCAAATTGTCCGAATCAGGGGACCCTTCGCTGCATTTCAGAGAAATAGAGCAAACCGCCGCAATCAACGGTTGCGACGAGGGAGAACGGGCAAAATTGTTGCTGTTCTCCCTGGACAGCTCGATCCTCCAATGCCTCTCAGATGAGAGTAAAAGAGGGACCAGGACCTACGATCTCCTATGGGACGAGGTCCTGGAAGTTTTGGGGATGGGCGATGAGGGTCCATTTGCTCGATTGGGGAAGACCCTCCAGATGGAGGGAGAACCCCCAGAGGTTTTTGCGGCGCGACTGTGGTCAGTATACCAGAGCAGCTGCCCGCACGTCCCCGCGTGGCTAGCGGAATCAAGGGGTATGGGGAGACGGCTGGAAAGTGGTACTGCTTGTGGATGATCAGCCATGATCACATTGAATGGCTCGAAGGGCCAAATGGCCTACTCCTGCACCTATTGTCTATGTATCTATGTTGGGGGAGTCCAGAACCAGGGGTCACAGTTTAAGAATAAGGGATAGAACATTTAGGATTGAGATGAAGAAAACCGTTTTCACCCAGAGAGTTGTGAATCTGTGGCTTTCTCTGCCACAGAAGGCAGTTGAGGCTAATTCACTGGATATTTTGAAGAGTTGGATTTAGCTCTTAGGGATAACGGAATCAAGGGATATGGGGAAAAAGCAGGAACGGGGTACTGATTTTATTGAATTCTGGCTCGAAGGTCCGAACGGCCTACTCCTGCACCTAATTTTGATGTTTCTATCCACACGAATTGAGCTACTGTGGAGATGGTGACCAGCTTTAGGCTCCTTGGCATCCACATCACCTGGTCCCTTCACACTGATATGGTGATCAAGTAAACGCATCCTCCTATTTATTTCCTTAGGCATCTGAGAAGACTCAATATGTCTGCGTTCTCTCGAACTTTTACAGATGCACAATAAAGTATTCTGACGAGATGCATCTGAACAATCTTTCTGCTCTTTTAACTTACCTGACCCTGCAAAGAGTGGTGACTTTGCTCGTCGCTTCCTTCCATCCAGTCCATCTTCATGACGCATTCTATCAGGAAGGCTGAAAATATCAGCCTGCCACCCTGGCAGTTCATTTTTCTCTCTACTACCATTTGGGAAAAGGTACTGGAGATTGAAAGCTTGTCCGTTCAGAACTGACTCCTCGAGCAATCACCTCTTTCACACCCCCTTTCCTGAAGTGCTGCCACACACTCTTATTCTTATTAATCCACCGGGTAGCACCGTCAGCGATGGCAGCCATGCCAACGGTCTGTCTGTTTGTCTTTTTTGTTATTTTTAGTGTGTTTTAAAAGTTTGTGTTAATGTTATCTGGTTTGTTTTATGTGGGGGAGGGGGGGAGGGGAAACTTTTTTTCAATCTCTTACCTTGCCGGAGATGCGATTGTTTTCCAGATCGTATCTCCGGTCACTCTGCGGCCTAACATCATGGAGCTGGCGGCCTTGCTCGAGACTGACTTTGAGCCCCACCGCGGGGGTGTGGACTTACCATCGGAGCCTGCAACCACGGCCAGCAGATATCACCATCGAGGAGCTCACAGTCTCGGGTAGAGACCGATGTCAGGAAACTGCAAAGCCGCACAAGGTTCGACTAGCCCCGACCTGGGGAAGATCACCCCGATGCAGGAGCTGATCGCCCTGACATGGAGGGCCCGACCACTGGCTACAGGAGTAAGATCGTCCTATCAATGGAAGGCTCGAGGCCCCTGACCATGGGAGAACAAAGAAGGGAAGTAGATTGAACTTTTTTTCGCTTTCCATCAGTGAGGAATGAGGCAACACTGTGGTGGATGTTCATGTTAAAATTTGATTTTTGTTGCTTTTTATTGGTATGACTATGGCAAATGAAATTCCTCGTATGTTGCAAAACATACTTGGCTAATAAAGTATGATTATGATGAAGAGGTTATAATGCTTTAATTATTTTTGTATTATTTGTGATTTTGCATGATAGTCTTGTATGGTCTGTGGTTTTGTACTCGTATTTATTGTTTTATTTATCTCATGTGCACAAGAAATTTCAATGCACGTTGGTGTATATGACAATAAAATATAAATCTTTTTTCAAAAAAATGATCATTTAATTTGAGGCCTTTATCTGAGTCACCAGTGGATTTTAGTTCACAGCAAACAGGCATCACATAACAAGTTTAATACAAATCTCATTCTGAATCAAGTGATAGGACTAACAGGATCATTGTGTCGTCAGTGTGGAATCTCAAAAGATGGCTCACATAACAAACCTTTTTGCACTATCCCCAACCGTGGCCTCTTTCTGGTCGCGTTTTACATTAATAGTTAAAAACCCTGCAAAATATCTCCCAAAAAAGTATAGCGTTCTTCATCAGTAATGCCTGGACAAATTCAAACCCATGATTAAATGTGACCTATTATATTAGTTATGGTTGCATTTCAGCAGTGTAACAGCCCTGGTCCTAAGCACTTCTGGTGAGAGATCGATTGCACTTTTCCCCCCACATAAATATACATACATTTAAACTCATAAATTCTTAGAGATAAATTCTTTAAGACCCGTGATAAATGTATCTCGTGGTGAGATATGAAAAGATGACTATACAGTACTACAGTGTTTAAAATTGTTCTCTTTCAAAATAATCACATACGACCAATATTTAACAAACACGTGAATCATAGAAATGAACTCCAGGGAGGTCCACAGTTACAAATTGGAATAGAAACATTGGCTGGTAACATTTACCTCAGAGATGGCATTAAAGTGTTCATTTTTCAGGACTGGTTTAATAGAAAGTTAATCGAATCCTGATTGATAAACCTTGTCGCACCAAGTAGCATGGTGGAAGTAATCAGTGGCACAGAGCCCAACAAAGACAGTAATCGTGTGAACTTTCCACAATCGGTACATTGAGCTTTGCCCTTCAGTTTTCCCTCTCTCTCCCTCTTCAATATCAGGTTTTAAGTAGACATAAGGTGAAGGCATTCAAGGAAACAAAATGCGACATTCTTGTACTACTCTTCTCATTCCATCTTGCTGTTTTCCAGGTGGTCTATAAAATAATATGTAATCAAAAAAAGTGATCCCTTCATCAGTATTCTTTTCAAAAAATCATCTCATGCAAGGAATGGCACAGCATAAAGTCAAAGGAAAACAATGGGTAATGGCTCTGGACTGTAGCAGCAAAAGAAGATGAGATGATTTTGCAACAGAATAATTTATTGGACACAATTGACAAAATCCCGTTTAATGTTGGTATACAAGGTGGAAGTCATTTTATAACTCAGCAGGTCAGACAGCAAAAGGAATTCCTTTTCTCCAGAGATGCTGCCTGTCCCGCTGAGTTGCTCCAGCTTTTTGTGTCTATCTTCGGTTTAAACCAGCATCTGCAGTTCCTTCTTCCTACGCAAGTAATTTGATAAATTCTTTTATCATAGAATTTTCCTATTTGAAAATAATATCAGCCTGACAAGAACAACATCATAACGGATATATAAAAATATGCTCTGTCAGACACTGAAGCTGATCCCATTTCTTCCAACAGATGAAAATGAACATCACTGCGCAGATTGTACACATGATGTGCAAACGGCTCTTCATGAGAGGAATGGTGAACTTGGCGACTGTGGAGACGCAGACAAGGATGACAGTCATGATGGCCAAAAGGATGTTGATGCATTTGGCCAGCAGCACCTTGGCATTGGCATTTTCAATCTGCACCACTTGCTGCTGCTGCTGATGTAACTCCAAGGTGGCGAGGCGTGTCTGGCACGATTCCAGCGCTTCCTGCAGAACACACAACACAGGGATCGTCAGCGGGTGTGGCTGAAGTAGCCAGGTAAGGTAACACATGGGATTTATTTTAAGCAGGAGCCATCTGCGTTGAATGAGACAATTAATGATTCAACCTGACACCTTTCATCAACTCCACGCTAGTTTGTTTCGGTTTCAGTTTAACTTATTGTCATGTGTACAGTGAAAAGCTTTTGTTGCATGCTAACCAGTCAGCGGAAAGACAAGACATGACTACAATCGAGCCATTCACAGATGACAGATACAAGATAATGGAATAATGTTTAGTGCAAGGTAAAGCCAGTTAGGTCCAATCAAATGTGTAGGAAGGAACAGCAGATGCTGGTTTAAACCGAAGATAGACACAAAATGCTGGAGTAACTCAGCGGGACAGGCAGCATCTCTGGAGAGAAGGAATGGGTGACGTTTCGGGTCGAGACCCTTCTTCAGACTGATGACGTTTAGGGTCGAGACCCTTCTTCAGACTCATCAGTCTGAAGCAGGGTCTCGACCTGAAACGTCACCCATTCCTTCTCTCCAGAGATGCTGCCTGTCCCGCTGAGTTACTCCTGCATTTTGTGTCTATCTTGGGTCCGAGCAAAGGTAGACCAAGGGTCGCAGATGAGATAATAGTAGTTCAGGACTGCCCTTTGGTTATGGTAGGATGGTTCAGTTGCCTGATAACAGCGGGGAGGAATGTCTGTGGGCAAAACTCGATGGTGGCCTTGACTGACCTTTTAAACCTGACCTATTTTTAAAATCACTGTGCTCGGATAACGGGAAGATTTTTCTATTTGCTAGCTCAGCAGTCTTCTCAAGACCTTTTGCAATCTCACTTCCTTCACCCTAGTCTGATCCACGTGCTACTCTCCATAAGCAGTTATTCTATTCATACATATCAAATAGTTTAAAAAAATGTAAAGTCTCAAAGCATTTCCCAAAATAATGAATTCAAAAGGGAAAATGCCAGAAATACTCAGCAGATCAGGCAGGTAGAAAGAAAAACAAATTAAAGTTCACAGGCATTTTATTTCAGATTTCCAGCATCTTCAGTTTTCTGATTCTCAAAATAATGAACTGCCTTATTTTATTTGGAAGTGGGCTGAATCTTCTAACATGACTTTAGAGAAACATCGGAAACAGGCCCACAACAACCTTACTTTGTTCTCGGCATGATGCCAACCAGAATAGGATTTCCCTGCAGATTCCCATTGACCAGTTTAGCCAGGGCTCCGTGAAGCCATACTCGGCCAAATGCTGCCTTGATATCAAGGGCGGTTACTCTCACCTCTTCTCTGGAGTTCAGCTCTTCTGTCCATTTCTGAACCAAGGCTGTAATGAGGGCAGGAGCCATGTAACTTTGAGCTTCTGTAAGCAGGTTGCGCAAAGCAAGTGTTGCCTGATGGCACTCTCAATGATCCCTCCCTTCGGTTTGGTGATAATCAAGAGTGGACTAATGGGGTGGTTATTGGCCAGGTTGGATCTGTGCTGCCTCTTGTGGATAGGACATACCTGGCCAATTTCCACATTGTTAGGAAGATACCAGTGTTGCCAAGGGCACAGCAAGTTCTGGAACACAAGTCTTCAGTACTATTGCTGGAATGTTGACAGGACCCATAGCCTTTACTGTATCCAATGCATGTAGCTATTTCTTGATATCATGTGCAGTGGATCAATTTAGCTAAAGACTGTTGTGCTGAGGTAGCCAAGCTCACATCCACTCAGCACTTCTGGCTGCAATGCTTCAACTTTCTCTTTGGTATTGATGTGCCTGGCTCCTCCACCATTAAGAAGGGGAATATTTGTGGAGCCTTCTCCTGCAATGAGTCATTTAATTGTCCACCACCATTCATGACTGGGTATGGCAGGTCCGTAGAGCTGATTTGGGTTGTGGGATGGCTTAACTTTGTCTATTGCCTGATGATTATAAGTTCATAAGTGATCGTAGCAGAATTAGGCCATTCGATCCATCAAGTCTACTCCGCCATTCCATCATGGCTGATCTATCTTTCCCTCTTAACCGCATTCTCCTGCCTTCTCCCCATAACTCCTGACACCTGTACTAATCAAGAATCTATCTATCTCTGCCTTAAAAATATCCATTGACTTGGCCTCCACAACCTTCTGTGGCAATGAATTTCATTAATTCGTCACCCTCTGACTAAAGAACATTCTCCTCATCGCCTTATAAAGGAACGTCCTTTAATTCTGAGGCTATGACCTCTGGTCCTAGAATCTCCCACTAGTGGAAACATCCTCTCCACGTCCGCTCTATTTCAATGAGGTTACCCTATTCCTTCTAAACTCCAGCAAGTAGAGACCCAGTGCCGTCAAAAGCTCATCATATGTTAACCCACTCATTCGTGGGATTATGTTGTTTGGCGTGCAAGACGTCCTGTCCTGTGGGTTCACCCCCACTCTGAGATATGCCTGGTGCTATTCCTGACCTACCCTTCCACACTCTTCGATGAACCAGGATCGATCCCCTGGTTTGATGGTGATGGTAGAGTGGGGTATCTGGCAGATATGAGGTTGCAGATTGCGGTTGATGACCTGAGCACTTCGTGGATGCCCAGTCCACAGTTGGTAGATCTTTTGAAGGCTGCCCCATATGGCAATGTGGTGCCACATGACATTGGAAGTGAGATGGAAGTCACAGAAGGATTTGAACAAGGGAATAAGAGTTTCTAAGATGAAAAATTTGTTGTTGACCATATGGCCGAGAGTGACCAAAGCTTGATTAGAGTTGAAAAAACTCAGATTCAACAATGCACCAATATGTCAGAGTGGAATCAATGCTTGAACCGGGTTATGGGGTGAAAATGCTAGCAATTTAGACATGCTGAGAGTGTATAATTTATTTGTCTTTAGGAAATCCTTTTTCATATCATATATCATATCATATATATATTTTTATATCTGATTCATCAATAACTAAATTGTGTTCGTTAATAACGTTTGCTCAATTTAGGTGGACTCACACATTACTTCCTCCTTTCACATCCTTTTTCTCTTCTTTTTTTTGATAAATATTTTTATTAAGCATAAGTACATATTAATAAATTATTATATCTTATACATTTCTATACTTTTTTTTTTTTTTCAGAGAGGAAAAGATAGAGAAAAATAAAATAAAAATAAGAAGTCCAAATTGGAGAAATGAATGGAGTATTAAAAAAGTTATCCATCATTGGAGATATATCGATGATTTACTATTCATAATTCTTCCTCCATTCCATTATTCAGGCCGCAGTCAGGTCCTCGCACCAAGCCATTTTGACCCTTTAAATATACAATAAATGGAGACCATATTCCTCTGAAAAGAATCAACCTGTCCATGAGTACAAGTCTCAATCTTTCCAGATGAAGTGTCTCCGACATTCCTGTAATCCACATTTTAATTGTGGGGGATGTAGGACCTTTCCAAAATTTCAGTATTAATTTTTTCCCAATTATTAAGCTATAATCAATAAAAATTCTTTGATTCGTTGTTGTTAATTGATCTGTTTCTAATATTCCCAGTATTATTAAATTTGAGTCAGGGGTCAGCTTCATATTAATCACATTCGAAATTATTTTAAATATTTCTGTCCAGAATTTAGTGATTTTTTCACAGTTTGTGAATATATGCGTTAAATTAGCTTCCAATTGCTGACATTTATCACAAATGGCAGATATATTTGGAAAAATACTATGTAATTTAGCTTTTGAATAATGTAGTCTATGTAATATTTTAAATTGTATAAGAGAGTGTCTAGCATTTAGCGAACAGTGATGTATGTGTTGTAAACTTTCATCCCATATCTCAGGTCTAATAATTTGACCTAATTCATTTTCCCATGATTGTCTATATATTTCTGTCCTTGGAGCGTCGTTTTCCAGTAAAATATTATAAATATATGATATCAATTTTTCTGTATTTGGGTGTTTATTTAGACATTCATCTAAAATCTCTGTCTTTCTATTTCTAATTTCATATGTATTTGCTTTTACATAATCTCTAATTTGTAAATATCTAAAGTAATCTTTTGAATGTAATCCATAAATTTGTTGTAATTCTTGAAATGAAAGGAAAAAATTTTCCCAATAGAGATCTCCCATCTTATTAATTCCACAGTTTTTCCATTGTAAAAAACCTTTATCTATCATTGAAGGTTTAAATGTGATATTATTTACAATAGTAAGAGCTAGTGGTATACATTCCAATTTTAATGTTTTCTTTATTTGTTTCCAAATACGTATTCCACTATCTATTATAAGATTTTCACTATAGGTTTTCTTACTTATTTTATTATTGGCGAATAAAATCGAACTAATTTCAAAGGGCAAACAATCTTCTTTTTCCATTTTTAACCAGGTTGGTTGTTTATCTGTCTCTACTAACCAGAAGTTAATATTTTTAATATTGACTGCCCAATAATAAAACATAAAGTTTGGTAGAGCTAGACCTCCATTTATTTTTGCTTTACATAAGTTTACATATGAGGTTGCAGATTGCGGTTGATGACCTGAGCACTTCGTGGATGCCCAGTCCACAGTTGGTAGATCTTTCGAAGGCTGCCCCATATGGCAATGTGGTGCCACATGACATTGGAAGTGAGATGGAAGTCACAGAAGGATTTGAACAAGGGAATAAGAGTTTCTAAGATGAAAAATTTGTTGTTGACCATATGGCCGAGAGTGACCAAAGCTTGATTAGAGTTGAAAAAACTCAGATTCAACAATGCACCAATATGTCAGAGTGGAATCAATGCTTGAACCGGGTTATGGGGTGAAAATGCTAGCAATTTAGACATGCTGAGAGTGTATAATTTATTTGTCTTTAGGAAATCCTTTTTCATATCATATATCATATCATATATATATTTTTATATCTGATTCATCAATAACTAAATTGTGTTCGTTAATAACGTTTGCTCAATTTAGGTGGACTCACACATTACTTCCTCCTTTCACATCCTTTTTCTCTTCTGTATCCGCATGGGATATGGCAGCACTGAGGGGCGGGGAGGGGTTGGGAAGGGGTTAAGATTGTTTAACTAACCTCACATTCAGAAGCTGAACAAGGATGTGAAAGATGAAGGGATGTCAAGGGTCATCAAAACTAGCTCCCATGTTGCTCCTGATTATGCGTATGCCTAATCAAATTTTGGAAAATTGAATATAATTAAACCAAGTCAACATGCGCCGACCAGTGACAATTGACAATTTACCATTTTTTCAAGCCAATTAGCCAACAAACCTTTACATCTTTGGAGTGTGGGAGGACACCAGAGCATCCTGAGAAAACCCACAAGGTCAAGGGAAAACGTACAAACTCCGTACAGACAGCACCCATAGTCGGGATTGAACCCGGATCTCTGGCACTGTAAGGCAGCAACTCTACCGCTGCGCCACCGTGCTGCTCTTTCTGTCTGACGTTTAAGAGAAAAGTAGCAACTTTATAGAATATCCTCTTGATAACAATGTACTCTCTGTTAAAATGGCACAGTCCTGAAATAATTGTAAATTATCAGTGATAATCGCTGCAAAATGATGAAAATCACAGGCCAGCCCATTCAATGGGGAAAGCAAGTTAGACTCTGGGTGTGAACTCCTTCCATCACAATTAAGGGAACAAAAAAACCCATTCGGGAAAAGAATGAAGCATCTGCACACCCACCTCACAGCACACACCCATCACAGCACACACCCTTCACAGCACACACCCGCCTCACAGTCACAGCACACACCCGCCTCACAGCACACACTCACCTCACAGTCACAGCACACACCCGCCTCACAGCACACACCCGCCTCACAGCACACACCCATCACAGCACACACCCTTCACAGCACACACCCGCCTCACAGCACACACCCATCACAGCACACACCCTTCACAGCACACACCCGCCTCACAGTCACAGCACACACCCGCCTCACAGCACACACTCACCTCACAGCACACACCCATCACAGCACACACCCGCCTCACAGCACACACCCATCACAGCACACACCCATCACAGCACACACCCGCCTCACAGCACACACCCGCCTCACAGCACACACCCGCCTCACAGCACACACCCGCCTCACAGCACACACCCGCCTCACAGCACACACCCGCCTCACAGCACACACCCGCCTCACAGCACACACCCGCCTCACAGCACACACCCATCACAGCACACACCCATCACAGCACACACCCATCACAGCACACACCCATCACAGCACACACCCGCCTCACAGCACACACCCGCCTCACAGCACACACCCATCACAGCACACACCCATCACAGCACACACCACCTCACAGCACACACCCATCACAGCACACACCCATCACAGCACACACCCGCCTCACAGCACACACCCATCACAGCACACTCGCCTCACAGCACACACCCGCCTCACAGCACACACCCGCCTCACAGCACACACCCATCACAGCACACACCCATCACAGCACACACCCATCACAGCACACACCCATCACAGCACACACCCATCACAGCACACACCCGCCTCACAGCACACACCCATCACAGCACACACCCGCCTCACAGCACACACCCGCCTCACAGCACACACCCATCACAGCACACACCCGCCTCACAGCACACACCCGCCTCACAGCACACACCCATCACAGCACACACCCATCACAGCACACACCCATCACAGCACACACCCATCACAGCACACACCCATCACAGCACACACCCATCACAGCACACACCCGCCTCACAGCACACACCCATCACAGCACACACCCGCCTCACAGCACACACCCATCACAGCACACACCCATCACAGCACACACCCGCCTCACAGCACACACCCGCCTCACAGCACACACCCGCCTCAGTCACAGCACACACCCATCACAGCACACACCCGCCTCACAGCACACACCCATCACAGCACACACCCGCCTCACAGCACACACCCGCCTCACAGCACCCGCCTCACAGTCACAGCACACACCCACCTCACAGCACACACCCACCTCAGTCACAGCACACACCCATCACAGCACACACCCGCGTCACAGTCACACGTCTGCAGAATGTGCATTTTGCTGAAATAGTAGGTGGTGACATATGCTTGCTTCTATTATTAAAAAAGGGAACCTACACTTAAAACTAATATCAGCATTCTAAAAAAAGCAGGTCTTCTGCACTAATTAGGCTTAAACAAAATCCCCAATCATTGGAAAAACAGCTTTTACCCACACTGTTATCAGGCTCATGTACTAATCATGACTGTGGAGGCCAGGCAATGGATCTTTTTAAGACAGAGATAGATAGATTCTTGCTTAGTACGGGTGTCAGGGGATATGGGGAGAAGGCAGTGTAGATCAACCATATTTATCTCTGTCTATATAACCTTCATCACATATCCTATGCATGATACACATTCCACTATGCAATCCAGTCCAGGATTTAGGTAGGACTGGAGTCACTGATATAGTCAGCTTGTTGCTTGTTCCCTTAGTGGTTAGTACTAAGATTGTACAATGTATTAAAGTGCTTTGGAGGAATGTCTTTGGTCGTATTACATCCGACTGGCTGACCTGGAATATCAATGATTCTCATTCCACAGGTATTGCCTGACCAGCTGAATATCTCCAGCATTGTTCTGAGTTCCAGCACCTGCAGCTTTTCTCTTTGTTTTTATATTACATGATCAGGACTGGTGTCCAAAACATATGTTTTAAAGGGTGATTTAAGGAGGAGATATTGAGAAAAAAATGTTCGGAAGAAAATTCCCAAAGCTTGCAGCTGAAGGTACAACTGCAGTGGGGCCGCAAATAAAGTCCGAGGGGTCAGAATGGAGGAAGGAGCGAGGGTTGCAAGGCCAAAGAAAGGCAACAGAAAGTGGGGAGGATTGTAGTTAATCAAGGGCCTTGCACACAAACGTAGTGTTAGTGGGAGTAGGGGAAACAGGTTCTTTACAGAGAGTTGTATCAGAAAGCTGCCGACCTGAATGTCACGTGCTCTCTCGTACGACTGGTAGGCTACTTTCTCCTCAATGCTTGCCAGCTCCTGCTTCAGGTCCATCGTCTCATGTTGATGAAGCTCAGAGAGGTCATTTAACTGATCTTCCAAACACGCCAACCTGAAACATTACAATTGATCCTGAGATCTAACACGTATTTATGTAATGAATTGTCTTTCAGTTTAAGACTTGTAATTATGCAAACTGAGTATACCACCTTGAACAATTACAAGAGATTCCAAAGCATTTTATATACAAATACAATTTGTGGGGCGGCACGGTGGCGCAGCGGTAGAGTTGCTGCCTTACAGCGCTTACTGCGCCAGACCCGGGTTCCATCCCGACTACGGGTGCTGTCTGTACGGAGTTTGTACGTTCTCCCCGTGACCGCGTGCGTTTTCTCCAAGATCTTCGGTTTCCTCCCACACTCCAAAGATGTACAGGTTTGTAGGTTAATTGGGTTGGTATAAATGTAAATTGTCCCTAGTGTGTGCAGGGTAATGTTAATGTGTGGGGATTGCTGGTCAGTGCGGACTCGGTGGCCAAAGGGCCCATTTCCGCGTTGTATCTCTAAATTAAACTAAACTAAAATCTATTTATTCACAAAATGCTGGAGTAACTCAGCAGGTCAGGCAGCATCTCGGGAGAGAAGGAATGGGTGACGTTTCGGGTCGAGACCCTTCTTCAGACTGATGTCAGGGGGACGGGACAAAGGAAGGATATAGGTGGAGACATGAAGATAGAGGGAGATCTGGGAAGGGGGAGGGGAAGGGAGGGACAGAGGGACTATCTAAAGTTGGAGAAGTCGACGTTCATACCACTGGGCTGCAAACTGCCCAGGCGAAATATGAGGTGCTGTTCCTCCAATTTCCGGTGGGCCTCACTATGGCACTGGAGGAGGCCCATGACAGAAAGGTCAGACTGGGAATGGGAGGGGGAGTTGAAGTGCTCGGCCACCGGGAGATCAATTTTGTTAATGCGGACCGAGCGCAGGTGTTCAGCGAAGCGATCGCCGAGCCTGCGCTTGGTTTCGCCGATGTAAATGAGTTGACATCTAGAGCAGCGGATGCAATAGATGAGGTTGGAGGAGGTGCAGGTGAACCTTTGTCTCACCTGGAAAGACTGTTTGGGTCCTTGGATGGAGTTGAGGGGGGAGGTAAAGGGACAGGTGTTGCATCTCGTGCGGTTGCAGGGGAAAGTGCCCGGGGTTGGGGTGGTTTGGGTAGGAAGGGACGAGTGGACCAGGGAGTTACGGAGGGAAAGGTCTCTGCGGAACGCAGAGAGGGGAGGGGATGGGAAGATATGGCCAGTGGTGGGGTCCCGTTGTAGGTGACGGAAATGTTGGTGGATGATATGTTGGATCCGCTGGCTGGTGGGGTGGAAGGTGAGAACGAGGGGGATTCTGTCCTTGTTGCGAGTGGGGGGAGGGGGAGCAAGAGTGGAGCTGCGGGACGTAGAAGAGACCCTAGTGAGAGCCTCATCTATAATGGAGGAGGGGAAGCCCCGTTTCCTGAAGAACGAGGACATCTCGGAAGCCCTAGTGTGAAACACCTCATCCCGGGCGTAGATGCGGCGTAGACGGAGGAATTGGGAGTAGGGGATAGACTTTTTGCAGGGGACCGGGTGGGAAGAAGTGTAGTCCAGATAGCTGTGCGAGTCAGTGGGTTTATAGTAAATGTCCGTCACTAGTCTGTCTCCTGTGATGGAGATGAGCATCTGCAGTTATTTTCTTAAACTAAAATCTATCAGCCTGAAGTTTAGATAGACACTTGTAAAACAGGAAAGAACTAATTTTTACACTGCTAGTTCCAATGACCTGGAATGTGGTCAGCTCCCAGCCTTGGATTGTATTCCACTGTTACCATTTGTGGACCTCCTGCTGTGAACTTCAGACTTCACTGATCAGCATTACACTTCTTCTCCTGCATACTGTGAAGGTGTCAAAGAAAATTGCCACATCTATATACCAAACCTCTCATTTGTTTGTTTGTTCGGTTATGAACTACAGTCAAAACGGTACACGATAGCGCAACAATTTTAGGCCCACCTTACTCATTGTTGTCCATTTGGTGCTAACGGAAGAAGTTTCATTGAAATCGGTGTTATATTTTTAAAGTTATTCACATTTTAAACTTTAAATCTATCTCCTAGAGAGGGAGGGGGAGGGGAGGAGGGAGGGAGGGGGGAGGAGGGAGGATAAGGGGGGTTGAGGGGGATGAAGTTGGGGGGAGGGGAAGGGAAGGGGCGAGGGGAGGGGAAGGGGAGAGGGGGAGGGGGAGGAGGAGGGGGAGGGGAGGAGAGGAGAGGAGAGGAGAGAGGGGGAGGGGGAGGAGGAGGGGGAGGGGGGAGGGGGGAGAGGAAAGAGGGGGGAGGAGAGGGTGCTACACCAAAGCAGGAGAGTTTTGGGCCCAATGGGTCCACTTGGTCTTTCTGAGCCTGGAGAGAGGAGCGTGTTGATGGTCAGATCCAGATCATGGGCTGGGGAGGCAGGAGTTGAGTTTAGTTTTATTACGGCATGTACTGAGGTACAGTGAAAAGCTTTTGTTACATGATAACCAGTCAGCGGAAAAACAACACATGATTACAATCGAGCCATTCACAGTGTAGATACATAGATACACGATAAAGGAAATAATGTGAATAAGGTTCAGTGCAAGATAAAGCCTGCAAAGTCTGATCAAAGATAGTCTGAGGGTCACCAGTGAGGTAGATAGTAGTTCAGGACCACTCTCTAGTTGTTGGTAGGGTGGTTCAGTTGCCTGATAACAACTGGTATGAAACTGTCCCTGAGTCTGGAGGTGTGCGTTTTCACAGGTGTACCTTTTGCCCGATGGGAGAGGGGAGAAGAGGGAGTGGCGAGGGTGCGACTCGTCCTTGATTATGCTGGTGCCATCGGCAATGAGACGCTGGTAAATGGGTGGTCACGGGCAGGAGTGCAAGTTTGGTTAGTTAGGGGTTTAATACTATGAGAGAGGAGATGGGTGGGGCTGGGTAAAGCACTCAACATTAGACTGGTGTTTATTGACTACAGCTCGACATTCAACATCATTATCCCCTCCAAACCTATCATCAAATTCAGAGAATTGGATCTCTGCTCTTCCTTCTGCAATTCGATCCTCGGTTTTCTCATCGGCACACCACAATCAGAGCAAATTGGCAACATCGCTTCCTCCTTGATAACAACCAGCACAGGGGCACCTCAGGTTCTGTGCTCAGCCACCTGCTCTACTCGCTCTATACCCAAGAACGTGTAGCCAGACACAGCTCCAACATCATCTTTAAATTTGCCAACAACACCACCATTGTTGGTTGAATAACGAGTAATGATGAGTACAGAGTACAGGAGGGAGATTGGAAATCTGACCCAATGGTGCTACAACAACAATCTTGCTCTCAACATTAGCAAGACCAAGGAGCTTATTGTTGACTTCAGGAGGGAAAGCCAGTGATCATGAACCAGTCTTCATCGATGGGATGGCAGTGGAGAAAGTTACCTGCTTCAAATTCCTGGGCAAGTACTTCTTGAACCTGAAGAACCTTTCAGGCTCCTGTACTTTTGCCCGATGGTCATGGAGAAATGAGAAATTGGCCAGAGTGGTGTGGGCCTTAGATCAAGTTGGCTGCCTTTTTCAGATTGGCTCACCTTCAATTTTGGGGAGATCAGTACCTCTGATGAACATTGTAATGCCTACCTCTCTCTGTATTCTCCTTCGGTCCTGGATGTTCACGTTGCCGAAGTAGGCCGTGATGCAAACAGTCAATATGGTCTCTACCTACGGTTGCCAACTGTCCTGTATTAGCCGGGACATCCCGTAATTTGGGCGAAATTGGGTTCTCCCGTATGGGACCACCCTTGTCCAGTATTAGGGCCGGGGGGCGCTGTAGGCCCGGACACTGTAGGTCCGGATAGTGTAGGACCAGACAGTGTAGGCCCGGGGGCCGCTGTAGGTCCGGACAGTGTAGGTCCGGAGGCCTGCGCGCCGCCAACGGAGGTTGCATAGCAATCTGCTTCCCGGCCCACCAATGGGCAGCCACCATTGGTAGAGCAGGAGCACACGGCCGCTGGCTGGGTGAGGTCACGTGGGGCGCGGGGCGGTGATGTCACCTTGTCCCTTATTTGGGAGTGAGATCGTTGGCAGCCCTATCTCTACTGTGCATCTAAAGAAGTTTGATTGAGTATACTTCAACATACCAAATCTCTTCCATCTTCAAAGGAAGTAGTAGAGGCGTTGACGAGCTTTCTTTGTGATTGTATCAATGTTTATTTAGTTGCACTATGTAATTTGTTTTTGCCTCCTCAGGGTTACTTTAGACTTTAGAGTTAGTGTGGAAAAAGGTCCTTTGCCCACAGAGTCCACACTGACCAGCGATCACCCCATACACTTGCACTATCCTGAACACTAGGGACAATTTTATAGAAGCTAATTAACACACAAACCTGTACTCCTTTGGAATGTGGGAGGAAACCGAAGCACCCAGAGAAAACCCACACGGTCACGGGGAGAACGTACAAACTCCATACAGACAGCGCCCGTAGTCGGGATGGAATCGGGGACTCTGGCGCTATGAGGCAGCAACTCCTCCGCTACGCCACCCTGCTAATACTGCCTAGTACTACAATTGCAAATTTATTGTGTCGTTGATTATTATATATTTAACTGTGTGTTATTGTATGTATGGGCCTGTAAAGCTGCAGAAAGTAAGAATTTTGTTCTTTCATTGCCGGTATTAATGCCAATTAAACACATTTGACTCTCTTGATTCTTAACTCATAAAGGCAGCATCCACCTCAGTACATGTACCCCTAGATTACATGCTCATGCCATGGGGGGCAGACCTGACACCTTCACAACCATGGCTGATACTTTCATCTGTAACATTTACATTCACTTTTGCAGTACAGCCTGAAATAACTTCAATATTATTCAAAAGGTTTAGGGACGGCACAGTGGCGCAGTGGTAGAGAAGCTGCCTTACAGCGCGAGAGACCCGGGTTCCATCCTAACTACGGGTGCTGTCTGTGTGGAGTTTGTACGTTCTCCCTGTAACCTACGTGGGTTTTCTCCGGGTGCTCCGGTTTCCTCCCACACTCCAAAGACGTGCAGGCTTGTAGGGTAAATGGCTTTGGTAAAATTGTAAATTGTCCCTCGTGTGTAGAATAATGCTGCAACAATGTACGGGGTGATCGCTGGTCGGCACGGACTCGATGGGCCGAAGGGCCTGTTTCCGCAATGTATCTCTAAAGTCTAAAGTAAGAAAATAACTGCAGATGCTGGTACAAATCAAAGGTATTTATTCACAAAATGCTGGAGTAACTCAGTAGGTCAGGCAGCATCTCAGGAGAGAAGGAATGGGTGACGTTTCGGGTCGAGACCCTTCTTCAGACTGATGTCAGGGGGGCAGGTCCCACCTCCCCTGACATGACCCGAAACGTCACTCATTCCTTCTCTCCTGAGATGCTGCCTGACCTGCTGAGTTACTCCAGCATTTTGTGAATAAATACCTTCTAAAGTCTAAAGGTTTGACTTGTATTGTGCAGAATATTTGTATTATCGTTTAGCTGAGTGTGATGCAGCACCATCCAGTGGCTAGATGGCATATTACATGTGGCAACTTTGCTCACAAATAACACGTTCAAAACACTGAAACCGACAACAGAGGTGTATTCCTGCTCCTGACAGACGATCATATTCAGGCCAGTGAATCAGCATACAATGCAATGGCTGAATTTAACTCCTTGCTGACATTGGACAGCACAAGCCAGGGTACCTCTGGCATAATAAACATCCCTCGTGACAAGCACCTGGCTCTAGGGTTGCCAACTTCCCCACTCCCAAATACGGGACAAGGTGACGTCACTGCCCGGCGGCCGCCATTGGTGGAGCGGGAGCACGTGGCCGCTGGCTGGGTGGGGTCACGTGGGGCACGGGGCGGTGACGTCACCTTGTCCCGTATTTGGGAGTGAAGAAGTTGGCAACCGTACTAATATGGGACAAGGGCGATCCCGACGGGGCAAACTAATTTAGCCCAAAATACGGGATGTCCCGGCTAATACGGGACAATTGGCAACCCTACCTGGCTCCCAGCAGGTTCCCATGGAGCAACTTACAAAGTACTGGAGTAAGCCAGTCAGGCAGCATCTGTGGATGGAACTGCCCGGTAGAAACATTGTGTCAATTTCTGGTGAGGAGGGGAGGCAGTGAATTGTGGACGCAGCCCAGACCATCACACAAACCAACCTCCCTTCCATTAACTCCATCTACACCTCACGCTGCCTCGGCAAGGCCAGCAGCATAATCAAGGACGAGTCGCACCCTGCCACTCCCTCTTCACCCCTCTCCCATTGGGCAAAAGGTACAGAAGTGTGAAAAAGTACACCTCCGGATGCTGGGAGTTTCTGCCCAGCTGTTAT
Organism: Rhinoraja longicauda; assembly: GCF_053455715.1. NCBI lineage: Eukaryota > Metazoa > Chordata > Chondrichthyes > Rajiformes > Arhynchobatidae > Rhinoraja > Rhinoraja longicauda. The sequence goes on from NC_135975.1 coordinate 34,445,464, forward strand.
CAGGCAACTGAACCACCCTACCGCAAGCAGAGAGCAGTGCTGAACTACTATCGAACAATCTTTGATCAAACTTTACTGGCTTTACCTTGCACAAAACATTATTCCTTTATCATGTATCTGTACACTGTGAATGGCTCAATTGTAATCACTGTATTTTCTTTCCGCTGACTGGTTAGCACGCAACAAAAACTTTCACTGTACCTCGGTACATGTGACAATAAACTAAACTGAACTGAGGTTTGGGCAGGACTCACATATCACATCTCACAGATTGGAAAGTTGCTATTCCACTGACTAACTTTGCAGATTTCAGGTGATTTGAAGAAGGGACTGGTGAGGAGATCCTTTTCCCCTCAGGAAGTCATGGGATTATGGCGTGAGCTTCGACGCTGTAAGCCTTCGGAGAGCCAAGATTACAGCCTCTGTCTGCATGAATTTTAGTTTAATTTAGAGATACAACGCAGAAACAGGCCCTTCGCCCACCGAGTCCGCGCCAACTAGCGATCCCCGCACACTAACTCTAGCCCACACACAACTCGGGACAATTTGCAATTATACCAAGCCAATTAGCCTACAAACCTGTGTGGCTTTGGAGTGTGGGAGGAAACCGGAGCACCCGGAGAAAACCCACGCAGGTCACATATAACATACAAGAACATACAAACTCCATACAAACAAGTAATCAGGATTGAACCCGGGTCACTGGCGCTCTAAAGCAGCAATTCTACCGCTGCCCTCCCTGCTCGTGGGTCTGCTCAGCCTTTCATCGCCAAGAGAATACACCTGATTTAATTCCCCGATTCTCCTTGGATTTTCAATCCCCCTCCTCAGAGGATATGGTGGCTCTTACGTACAGGCTGTCTAATTATAACGCCAACATCTGCCATGGAGAGACAACATATTGCTCATATTTTCTTTGTTTAAAATACAGCCAAGATAATCAACAACCATTATTACCTGGTAGAAACATAGAAAATAGGTGCAGGAGGAGGCCATTTGGCCCTTCAAGCCAGCACCGCCATTCATTGTGATCATGGCTGATCATTCACAATCAGTAACCTGTGCCTGTCTTCTCCCCATATCCCTTGATTCCACTAGCTCCTAGGGCTCCAAACTGGTCTTTTAGTTTAGTTTAGTTTCGAGATACAGCGCGGAAACAGGACCTTCGGCCGACTGAGTTCGCACCAACCAGCGAACCCCGCACACTAACAATATCCTACACCCACTAGGGACAATTTACAATTTTACCAAACCAATTAACCTACAAACCTGTACGTCTTTGGAGTGTGGGAGGAAACCGGAGTACCCGGAGAAAACTCAAGGAGGTCATGGGGAGAACGTACTAACTCCCTACAGATGTGTAGATGCTGGTTTAAATTAAATTGGTTTAAATGCTGGTTTAAATTGAAGGTAGACACAAAATGCTGGAGTAACTCAGCGGGTCAGATAACATCTCTGCATAGAAGGAATGGGTGACGTTTCGGGTCGAGTCCCTTCTTCGGTCTGAAGAAGGGTCACCTATTCCTTTTCTCCAGAGATGCTGCCTGTCCCGCTGAGTTCCTCCACCATTTTGTGTCTATCTTCAGTTTATACAGCTCTTGACCCGGCCCCGCTAGACTTGAACGAGTAATCCCGCGTGACTCAGTGTACAAGTCCAAGTAGTTCTGCTGAAACGTGCATTTCCATAATGCGAATTAGATATAACTTGATTCATAAATTAGTGGACCCTATTTGTATTGCACGGGCCAAATCGGTTATAACAAGGAAGAAAAGAGTGTTGGGGCAAGAAAGTTTCAGATTTACCATGACAATATTTTCTCGCAGGATTTTCAATCGAACTACTAGTTTTCAAGCAAACTACTTAACTGTTGCTTTGGAAAATGACACAGAAAAAAAAGCTGACGGGGAGAAAACAGTCTAGAGAAGAAAAACTGTTTTCATGTAACATCCGGCAGCAATCAAACACCAGTGTCTCTTAAGAGCACAGCTTGTCGATTTCACCACAGGTAGTCATTGAAATTGACAAGCAATCACTTGCATTATACTGGGCCATGATTCTCTTTATTAAACAATGTAAGGTACAGCCTTTATGATTTTTAGATTGCAGTAACAAAAATAAGCTCAACTATTAAAAACAATCTTTGCTGCTTAGCCTAGATGCACAAAAAGCGTTTGACCGTGTGAAATGGAACTTTTTATATCAAACATTGAAGGTTTTTGGGTTTCACTCAACGTTTATAGACTGGGTAAGAATTGTTTATAAAAATCCTAAATCACGGATCAGAATTAATGGCTGCTGCTCAGACTTCTTCTACCTCAAAAGAGGAGTCAGGCAAGGAGATTGCCTGAGCCCGCTACTGTTTGCGGCAAGTATTGAACCGTTAGCAGAGTCAATAAGACAAAATAAAAACATTAAAGGAATAAAAGATGAAGGGGGCATAGAACACAAGACGTCATTATTTGCGGACGATTTATTAACATACATAGTGGAGCCCTCCACGTCTATACCAGCTCTACTAGATAACCTAAAAGAATATGGTGAAATATCAGGATATTTGACAAATGAAGCCAAATCAATAGCAATGATGCTCTCAGGAGATTGTCCAGTGGAACTTAAAGAAAAAGTCCATTTTAAATGGACCAAAAAAGGGTTTAGATACCTTGGTATAATTATCACTTCGAATACAGCACAGCTATTTGAAGCTAATTATGGGAAACTGATATCTGAGATAAAGGATGATTTGGCTGGATGGGAGATTTTACCGTTGACTCTGGTGGGAAGAGTAGAAACAGTCAGAATGAATATATTGCCAAGACTGTTGTTTTTGTTCCAATCGTTGCCTATTATGATCTCGGGAGCTTTTCTAAAAAAACTGGATAAAATTATATCGAAATTCTTATGGCAAAGTAAAAAAGCAAGAATTAAATACAAGACGCTTCTTAGCAAAAAAGAAAAGGGAGGGTTGAACTTGCCTAATTTAAGAAATTATTATTGGGCAACGCAACTCAGAGCCTTAATCATGTGGACCACTAAAGAGAAAGATTCAATGTGGGTGGAGATGGAGCAAAACGCTTGTAAAAATTTGCCTTTAGAATCACTCCCATTTTTAAACGAGAAGGCCCTGAAGAGGCTCAGGATGGGCAACGAGTGGATTAGGGTAACAATGAAAATCTGGTCAGCAGTAAGAAAGAAGCTGAAGCTGTCAAATTCGGTAAGCAGGGCTACTAGAATAGCAAAAAACCCAGACTTTGTACCATCTACCATGGACTCAGGATTTGACAGATGGGCTGACAAAGGGCTAATATACATAGATCAAATGTTTCAGGGACAAACAATGAAAATATTCACACAACTTCAAAAAGAATTCAATTTACCTGCTCATGACTTTTACAAATTCTTACAGCTAAGAGATTACCTACAGAAACATCAGGAATGGGAGAACATCTGCAAGACTCCATCTAAATTAGAGGAAGTGTTGTGGGGGTTCTCGGAAGACAAGTCAAAAAAAGGGATTATATCAAAAATTTATGAAGCACTACAACATGAATCCAAAGAGAACAACTTACATATCAAAGAAAAATGGGAACTGGAAGCGAATATCATAATATCAGAAGAAGGGTGGGAGGAATCATTTAAAGAGGGACATAAACTAACTAAGAGCCCAACATGGAGGGAATTTGACTGGAAAGTTAAAATGCGTTACTTTTATACTCCATTCATTACATCGAAATATAGTAATACAACTGATTTATGTTGGAGGGAGTGTGGAGAAGTTGGGGACTCCACTCATATATTCTGGGATTGCCCAAAAATACAGGATTTCTGGAAGAATATTCAAAAGGAAATTAAACAGATTATGGGCATTAACTTCCCTCTGGAACCAGCACTTTACATTTTGGGTATAATTCCTGACAGTATGACAGATAAGAGTTCGAAACATTTACTGACAATCCTGCTGCTGATAGCAAAGAAGACGATAACAACTTCGTGGTTGAAACCACAGCCTCCAAGCATAATGCAATGGAGAGATAGGGTAAAAAATGTGTATATAATGGAAAAAATCACAGCAAGGTTACAGTTGACAACAGACATGTTTGATAAAAGATGGTCATTATTAATACAGGCAATGCCGGGACTCGAGTCTCTTCCGTTTTTGGGAACTTAAAGTAAGGGTATTTACATTCAATATGCATCTCCTATGTTTGTTTAGTTTGTGTTTGTATGTATGTAAAAAAAAAAATAATAAAAATAAAGTAAAAAAAACAAAAAAAACAATCTTTGCTTTTGAAATCCTGCAAGAAAACATTGTCATTGTGAATGTGAATCTCTCCATCGCCGAACCCCCTTTTCCCCATTGATGTAATTATTTTCATTTAAAATGCAATCTTATTAATGCAACTATTGCGTAATAGCAGGACTACCCTGTTTAGAGAGAACTCTGGGCAATCAGAGTTACCATCTTGTAAACCCTGTCTGCCCTCTTGTAAGAAGTTGTAGCTACATCCGTACTCTAGCACTATCCTACACACTAGTGATAATTTACATTTTTTACCAAAGCCAATTAACCTACAAACGTCTCCTAACCTGCTTCACGTCTTTAGAGCGTGGGAGGAAACCGGAGCACCCGGGGAAAACCACGTGGTCTTGGGGAGAATGTACAAACTCCGCACTGACAGCACCCGTAGTCTGGATCGCAGCCACTCTACTGCTGTGCCACCATGCCGCACTTGAACCATTGAACAAGTATCATACAACAATTTACCTGTTAAAAGATATGAGAATTTAATGCACTGCATATATTGTTACAGGAGGATGATTGTAAATATATCTACCAAAATATATCTACCTCTCTACCAATAACCTGTATGAAACTTTCCAATCCGGATTCCGCTCAAACCACTGTACTGAAACTGCGCTCCTCAAAATCACAAACGACATTCTCCTCTCCTCCGACGCTGGCAACCTCAATATCCTCATCCTACTTGACCTCAGCACCGCCTTTGACACCATAAATCACTCCATTCTCCTCACCCGACTTGAAACCTCCCTTAACATCACCGGCACAGCCCTATCCTGGTTCAAATCTTACCTCTCTGACAGACACCAGTTCATCTCCATTAACAACTGTAAATCCCCCACCGCTCCCCTCCCCCAAGGTGTCCCCCAAGGCTCAGTCCTTGGCCCCCTCCTCTTCATGTTCCCCCTTGGTCAATTAATCCGCCATCATGGTCTCAACTTCCACTGCTTCGCCGATGATATCCAGCTCCTCATCTCCACCAAGTCAATCTCCCCCACCACACACTCTACACTGACAAACTGCATCACTGAAATAAAATCTTGGCTTCAATCAAATTTCCTCAAACTCAATTGCAACAAATCTGAAATCATCATCATTGGTCCAAAAACGCTCACCAAATCCACCCAAAACTTCATCCTCAACATTGATGGTCTCCCAGTATCCACCTCACCTCACATCCGGAATCTTGGAATCATCTTTGATCAAGCCCTCTCCTTCGACAAACACATCAAACACATCACAAAGACAGCCTTCTTCCACCTCAAAAACATTGCCCGTCTCCGTCCATCCCTCTCCTCCACAGCTGCAGAAACCATCATCCACGCCTTCATCACCTCCCGTCTGGACTACTGCAACAGCCTCCTCTATGGCGCACCCTCAAAAATCATCAGTAAACTTCAATACATTCAAAACTCCGCTGCCCGTCTACTCACCCACACCCCGATCCGTGACCATATCACCCCCGTCCTTTATAAACTCCACTGGCTCCCCATCCCCCAGAGAATCCAGTACAAAATCCTCCTCATAACCTACAAAGCCCTCCATAACCTGGCCCCATCCTACCTGACCGACCTCCTCCACAGGCACACTCCCACCTGCACCCTCCGCTCTGCTGCTGCCAATCTCCTATCCCCCCACATCCGGACCAAACTCAGATCCTGGGGGGACAGGGCTTTCTCCATCGTTGCTCCCACCCTATGAAACTCACTACCCCAAAACGTTAGAGACTCCTCCACACTCACCACATTCAAAACATCGCTGAAGTCTCACCTGTTCAGTACTGCCTTCAACCACTGAAGGTCACCTCACCTTCTGTCTCCTTTCTCTGTTCGTTTACTTATTTACTTATTTATCTATTTATTAATTTCCCTATGTTCTCTAAATCTCTGTAAAGCGTCTTTGAGTATATGAAAAGCGCTATATAAATAAAATACATTATTATTATTATTAATAATAATAATAATATATTTATTTTATATAGCGCCTTAACACATGCACAAAGCGCTTTACAAATACAATTAACATAGAAACAAACAGACAAACAGACAAACTATCCTGACGGAAAAGCGGCGAATAATCAACGCCAGCGTCCTCTCACGTCAGGGTCCGGCAGTAGACATTAAAGAACACAAGACACACAGATACAATTTTTTACACAAAACAGCCATCACAGTGATTGCTCTAGGCATACCCTCACTGTGATGGAAGGCAAAGTCTTATCTCCTCCTCGTTCTTCTCCCGTGGCGCCACGAGGCGATCGAGGCTCCCAACCCCTTGAAGCCCCCACCGGGCGATGGAAAGTCCCAGGGTCGAGCCGAGCCGAGCAGGCCGATGAAAGTCCAGAGCCCCCACCGGGCGATGTAAAGTGCCGCGGCCGAGCCACGCAGGGCGATGAAGGGCCTGCGAGCGGGTCGATCGTACCTCGTGCTTCGGGGCGGTCGAAGCTGCTACGGCTGGAGCTCCCAAAAGCCGGTCGCCAGCCAGGGACCTGCGAACTCCCGATGTTGCGGTCTGCAGGGCCCACGGCCGAAGCCTCCGAGATGGTAAGTCCAGGCCCTGCGACCGGAGTCTTCGAGGTCGATCCCAGCTGGAGGCCGCCGACTCCACGATGTTAGGCCGTTGCGCGAACGGAGATACGACACGGTAAAGGTCGCATCTCCGTTGAGGAGGAGATTTAAAAAAAGGTTTCCCCCAACCCCCCCACATACACAGAATTAAAAATAAAATAAAACGTACATTTAACATCAACATTGACTAAAAAACACAAAAAAAAACGGAGAGACTGCCGGTGAGCCGCAGCTGCAGAACACAGCCACGCCCCCTTATTATTAATGTTCCAGGTGCTTTAAGCCTTAAGGTGTCATCCAACCTGATTTACCTGTTTGCTGTTTGTGGGGTCTTGCTGCCTCTGAATCTGCTTGTGTGTTTCCCATGTGAGCATGTAAAGATACTTAATTAGCTACAGTGTACTCAGGGGAAGCTGAAAGGTCATGAAAGGTGCTAAATAAATCTGTTTGCATCTGATTGTTTGAGTCAACCAGAAAGTGTTTCGTAAAGTTTAGAAAAAAAGCCAGTCATTTCCTTTTCCTTGATTTCCCTGATCTGACGATCTCTCTGTCTAGTCACTATTTAGCCAAATCCCCACATGAAAAGCTTGGCAATCGTCCAAAAAGAAGAGGTTGAAAAAGGCAACAGTAAACACTTACATTTACATACCTCCCTTGACACATTTACACATCCTAAGATGCTTCACAGAGAGATTACCAACAATTTGCCCTGAATCAAATGTGGGGGTGAGGGGAGGGTGGGGACAAAGGCAACAGCATATCTGCTGAAAAGTTTGATTAGTTTAGTTTAGTTTAGAGATGTAGCATGGAAACAGGCCTTTCAGCCCATCAGACCATGCCAGCCACTCATCAACAAATCACGTTCTCATCCACTCCCTGCACACTAGGAACAATTTACAGAAGGCAATTAACTTGCACGGCCTTGGGATGATGGGGGAAACCCATGGGACCACAGGGGGAACGTGCGAACTCAACACAGGATTCAACCCGGATCTTTGGCTGTGAGGCAGCGGCTCTACTTTAGACTTTAAACTTTAGACATGCGGCTCTGAAAAAGGCCCTTCAGCCCATCGAGTCTGCGCCAACTGGTGTTTACCCCATACACTAACACTATCCTACAATTTACAACCTTACCAAAGCCAATTAACCTACAAACCTGTACGTCTTTGGAGACTGGGAGGTAACCGGAGCACAATGGCGGTCACGGGGAGAACATACAAACTCCATACAGACAGCACCCGGCGCCAGGATCGAACCCAGGTCTCTGGCGCTGTAAAGCAGCAACTCTACCACTGCGCCACCGTGCCACACTCTACCTGCTATGTGAGTTTTGAAAGAGATTCTTAAAGTAGGAGTGGTGAAGGGAGAGGGAGATTTGGGGGGTAATTTCTGGTCTTGTACTCAAGATGACTGAAGGCACAGCCACTGTGGCCCGGGGAAAGGTTACATAAGAAATGCTGTACAGGTGGAGAACATCAGGAAGAAAGAAAATAGACTGGAACAATGAAATGTTTAAACTGGCAGCTTTCCAGAAAAGATAGTTCAGGTTCAGCAAGCAATGCATGAGTTGTAGAAGCACAGGGGGAAGCTCGGATGCCCTGAAGTGTGTGGGAGGAGGGTGGCGCTGGTGGGGACGGACGTGAGGAGTTGGCCGGTATAAGAGGGTCCATGGTGTTGCCTCCAGCGCCTTCACGATCAACTGCAGAATGTTCCCCCGGGACACAGAGACACACACGGTTGGTCGGGCAAGGAGAGGGACATCAAGTCTTGGGCCTGCAGCAGCTTGGGGCTTACCTGGGCTGCTTACCTGGATCGGGGGCGCTCCAGTACTTCCAGCACCTGGACTGGACTTTGAACTGTTTTTTTGTAAAGGGCGTCAAAATATGTCAACTGTGCATTTGTGTGTTGTGCAAAAGAACTTCACTGTGCTGTGCACACGTGGCGATAAAGAACCGCCATTGGCAACAGAGTTTTGCTTAAGTATTTGAGGAAGATCAGAAGAACATTGGAATAGTTGTGACTGGAGGCAGTGGCTGCAGAAGTAGCAGTTTCAGGAGTCAAAGGGCAGCACGGTAGCACAGCGGTAGAGTTGCTGCCTTACAGCACCAGAGACCAGGGTTCCATCCCGACTATGGGTGCTGTTTGTATGGAGTTCGTTTGTTCTCCCAGTGACCATGTGGGTTTTCTCCGATATACTCGGTTTCCTCCCCCACTCCACAGACGTACAGGTATGTAGGTTAATTGGCTTGGTATAAATTTAAATTGTTCCCAGTGTGTGTGGTGTTAATGTGCGGGGATCACTGGTCGGTGCGGACTAGGTGGGCCGAAGGGCCTACTTCTGCGCCTTATCTCTAAACTAAACTAAAGCAAGTGGTGGTGAGGCTGGAGATACAATCTTACCCCAGGCTCAGCCCATTGCCCCTGAAGAGCGTGGTTGGAGAGAAAGCTGAGAGCAAGGTTTATGTTGTGGCCACAGAGGATGTATCATTCTCCCTGCAGGAAACTGTGGCTCAGCCAGCTACAGAACCTGTGACAGTCACACCACAGGCTACATGTGAGCGAATCATCTCGCCTCCGACACAGACTGCTGGTCAGCTGTCACATTATGGGGGGTGAGGAGAGAAGGGAGAGGGATTATATTGAATACTTTTGTAAACTTTGCTCTTGCATACTTGCGGGCAGCACAGCGGTAGAGTTGCTGCCTTACAGCGTCAGAGACCCGGGTTTGATCCTGACTACGGATGCTATCTGTACGGAGGTTAATTGGCTTGGTATAAAATGTTAAATTGTCCCTACTGTGTGTACGGTAGTGTTAATGTGCGGGGATCGCTGGTCGGTGCGGACCCGGTGAGCCGAAGGGCCTGTTTCCGCGCTGTATCTTGAAACGAATCTAAACTAAACTGCTTGTACTGTATGCAAACAAAGAATCTCACTGTACCAAGTACACGTGACGATAAAGTATCAATCAAAATGATGCCGCTGTGTAATAAAGAGAGAGGTAGACAAACTGTTTACCTGTAGTGTTCCTCCTGCAGTGTTTGTGTGACGATGCCATAGTCTCTGTTAAACTGAGCCTTTAAGTTCTGGATGTCCTCTGTCAGCTGTGACTGCGCTTCTTTAATTTCGCGGAGCTCCTCTAGGACTGCGAGCAGCTTGCTGTGCTCCCTCTCCAGGGAGCTGGACTTTGGGCTGGTCGTGTCTTTGATGCCAAAGTCGGAATTGTCGTTGCTGTCTCCGGAGACGCTGGGGCTGGAGGCCTCGTCGTCGCTGCCGTACTTGGCCTTGGACACCAGCACCGCGCTGCCACTCAGGGCCCTGTGACCGGCATCCCGCTGGAAGTCCTCCATGTTCTTCAGCTGGGTGATGTTGTCGGCGCTGCCGAACTTGTTGCGGATCAGGTTGGCGATCTCCCGCGGCTTGTTGAAGACGAAGGCCGGCGGGGTCAGGGTGACCCCCGGAAGCAAGCGGCCACCCTCGGCGCCTGGAGGCACGGCGAACCTGGCCGTGCTGCTGCTCACCTCCGTCACGTTCTGCTGCGAGCTCCTCAGCCCCTCCTTGGAGTGGCGCACTCCGTTCAGCTCGGCCTCCTTCAGCTTGCGGTGGTAGTGGTTGAACTTCTTCTGCAGCTGGGCGATACTGTGGGCCGACTTCTGGTTCTTCTTCTCGAAGACCTGCTTGACGCGGCGGGCCTGTTGCTTGTCGGCGCTGCTCACCAGCTTCAGGTACTCGGTAACGTTGGCGTCCCGCAGCTCCTGCTCCACCCGCAGCTGCTCCGTCACCTTCAGCACCTTCTGCTTCAGCTTGTCCGCCGTCAGACGGTCACTCTGCAGCTCCAGCAGCCCGTCGGTCACACTAAGGTGAAGGTTGGTGTCCGAGCCCCCCCGCCTCATGTTCCCAGGCAGAGCGAGGTTGCTCATGTCCGAGCGGTCGGCCTGCAAGATCAAGCAGAAGGACGGGTCAGCAACACAAGCCTTGCACGATGGTACAGCATGGCACCCTACTTTATTTGGCACATGTACCGAGGTACAGTGAAATTTATTTCTGTACACAGTTCAGTACAAGCATCACAATACATAAGTAAATACATCTTAGACAAGCAAGGTGGCACAGCGGTAGAGTTGCTGCCTTACAGCGCCAGAGACCCAGGTTCGATCCTGACTACGGGTGCTGTCTGTACGGAGTTTGTACGTTCACCGTGTGACCTGCGTGGGTTTTCTCCGACATCTTCGGTTTCCTCCCACACTCCAAAGACATACAGGTTTGTAGGTTAACTGGCTTGGTATAAATGTAAATTGCCCCTAGTGTGTGTGGGATAGTGTTAGTGTGCGGGGATCGCTGGTCGGTGCGGACTCAGTGGGCCGAAGGGCCTATTTCCGCGCTGTATAGAAACATAGAAAAATAGGTGCAGGAGTAGTCCATTCGGCCCTTAGAGCCAGCACTGCCATTCAATATAATCATGGCTGATCATCTAAAATCAGTACCTCGATCCGGCTTTTTTCCCCATATCTCTTGATTCCTTTAACCCTAAGAGCTAGATATAATCTCTAAACTAAATGAAACTAAGCATGTCAGACATAATACAAGTGCATAGTAGCAGTAGGTAGACACAAAATGCTGGAGTAACTCAGTGGAGTTACACAAAATGCTGGAGTAACTCAGCTGGACCTCCTCCATTGTCAGAGTGAGGCCCAGTGCAAACTGGAGGAACAGCACCTCATAGTTTGCTTGGGAAGTTTACACCCCAGCGGTATGAACATGGACTTCTCCTACTTCAGGTAGTCCCTGCTTCCCCTCTCTATCCCCTCCCCCTTCCTAGTTCTCTCACTAATCTTCCTTTCTCCGACTACATTCTATCTTTGTATTGCCCCCCTCTCCTGACATCAGTCTGAAGAAGGGGCTCGACCCGAAACGTCACCCATTCCTTCTCTCCTGAGATGTTGCCTGACCCGCTGAGTTACTCCAGCATTTTGTGTCTACCTTTGATTTTAACCAGCATCTGCAGTTTTTTTCCTACTCCTATGCATAGTAGCCGTACACTGGGACAGTTTACGGAGTCGCCAGTTTGGCACCATTTTCAAGTGCCAGTTGTGAGTGTGGGGATCTTGACCTGACCATGAAGGTCTGTTGTCCTGATGGCATTGCAGGGTCGGCCTGGACAAGCGTGGCCGTAGTGTCCTCGCCGCTGCTCCGCCCGGTCCAGCGAGCCCCAGGCTGTTGCAGGGCCTCCAGCGGCCCACTTCCCCATTGATGCAATGCACTCCCACCCACAGCCGGTCTGCTCACCGGCCCTCCAGGTGGGCTCCCATGGGTCCTCGATCTATGGTCAAAGTCATGGAGTGCCAGTGGCACATGGGCCACAGCATCACCAGGGATTGGGCTCCTGGACCGGGGTGCACTACCACCCTAGTGCCACCTGAGACTGGACCTTGGGGCCCTGGGGGCACGAGGACCCCCTCAGCACTGAGTCTGGACCCTGCCACCCCAGTAACCTGACGGCACCAGGAACATGGCAACACAAGGACCCCAGCTAGGGTTGCCAACTCTCCCGTATTAGCCGGGACATCCCATATTTTGGACTAAATTGGTTTGTTCCATACGGGACCGCCCTTGTCCTGTATTAGGCTCGGGGTGCGCTGTAGGCCCCAACGCTGTAGGTCTGGAAGTGGAGGTCCGGACAGTGTAGGCCCAGAGGCCCGGGCGCCGCCTAACGGAGGTTGTGTAGCAACCCACCCGCTGGCCCGGGCAGCCACCATTGGTGGAGCACGTGGCCGCTGGCTGGGTGATGTCACCTTGTCCCCTATTTGGGAGTGAGATAGTTGGCACCCCTAACCCCAGCAGTACTATGGAGCGGATCCCAGGACCCTGGTGACACTATGGACTGGACCCTAGGACCACAGCAGAACCAGGACTCCCACAGCATTATGAACCATACCGCTGTGCCAATGCACCATCGTACACTGGTACCGACCCTGGCTGCAGAATGGACCAGACCCGAGGCCCTTGGTGGCACTATGGTGGCACTATGGTCTGAACCCTACGACCCTGGCCCGACCCCAAGACCATGGCAGCTCCTGCTGTGTCAGGAGGAGATGCTCTCAGGACTCAACCCACTGTCCAGCCTGACCTCCACATTCCTCAGTAATTTCTTAAACTCACTGTCAGGGCTACGGGTTCAGGTCAAGTCACGTATTTTATTATTCCACGTTATTTTATTTGCCGCTCTGCCGCTGTGCCTCAGTTGTTTCAGTTAAATTAGAATGGAATTTAAATAATGGAAATTAAATAAGTAGTACCAATAGTTTTTTCCAGCCTAAATCGTGAGTGGTGAATATTTTATTGTGGGTGGTTTTATTTAGCAAAACAATAGTGCAAGCGGAAATATTTCATTATATATCACTATCAAATTTTATTATATATCACTATCAAATCACTATCAAATATCTATAAGTTTCAGATTTGTGTACCCCTGTGAAAATGAGCATACTGAGATACTTTGAAAGACAGCGTCTTCAGATCGATGAAGAAATAAATGATAATGAAAACACTCAGCCAGAAAAGAAGGCAAAATGACTTGAAAATGATAATGTAACTGATGCAGCTGTTTCGCCTGATGCTGCTGTTTCGCCTGATGCAGCTGTTTCGCCTGATGCAGCTGTTTCGCCTGATGCTGCTGCATGTGAAGACATTGCAAAAGATATTGAAAAATGTGATCTCCCAGACTGTTGGCCACAAGAAATGTACTTAAACAAAAAGAAAGAATATCCCTGGCTAATTATTAAAAACAGAAAACTAGGATGTAGTGCAGGTAGCAAGTGTCATCTTGGACTTGAAGGAACACAAGGAATTCATTTGTCTCGTGAGTGGTGCAGTGTTAATGTAATAGGAGTGAGTGATGACAAAGGAAAACAGTTAATGAGTTTAAAAAAAAAGATTTTTAAGCACAAAAATAGTGAAGCTCATATCAGATGCCAAAAAAATCAATGAAACAGCTGAAAAAAAAGCAATCGAAAATGTAGTGTATATGTCACTGAAAAAGGATGAAGCAAAAACAGGTCGAGTTTTTAGAACTCTATATAATAATGTAAACAAAGGTAGGCCCTACACAGATATGTCTTCTGATATTGAACTGCAAGAAAGAAACGGCATCGACTTAGGGTACCTTCTACACTCTCGTATGTCATGTGCAGATGTTTCTCACCACATAGGGAACCAGATGCGAAAGACAGTGGTGGAAAATATAATTTCAAAACAATCTAAAATGTCTATTATGATTGATGAATCTACTACTATTAATGGGAAAACTGGTCTAGTAGTCTGTTTGAGAGCAGCAGTTGGTGAATCTTCCCAACCTATATCATTCTATTTTGACTTAGAACATATGAAACTTGGTGCAAATGCAAAATCTATATATGATGGGCTTCTAAGTTGCTGACAAAGAGGTTGTTTTTCAATACAGTACCTAAAAGAAAATGTGATATCACTTGTAACTGATGGTGCATCAGTAATGTTAGGACGAAATGCAGGGGTTACAAAACTAATTCTTGATGATTTCCCTAATGCAACTGTTTGGCACTGTGCCAGTCACAGGCTTGAACTCAGTGTAGGTGATGCTATAAATGAAGTTGCAGGTTTGAATCATTTTCAGATATTTTGTGATAAATTGTATTCCTTAAATCATAGGTCTCCTAAGAATCAGGATGTTAACTGCATGTGCTGAGGCTCTTCACTGTCAACTGTTGAAAATTGGTCGTGTTTTCAGTGTGAGATGGGTTGCTTCATCTTACCGAACTGTAAAGGCAATGTGGTAGTTTTATAAAGCTATTTGGGAGCATTTTGGAAAAGCACGCTGTGATGCTTCAAGATCTAGTGCAGAGAGAGCAAAGTACGAGGGGCTGAAAAAGTATTAGAGTCATCAGCTTTCGTAAATAATTAGGGCTTGTTGATGGACAGTTTGCTAGAGTTGTCTGAGCTGTCACTTGAATTGCAGAACCAAAATTGTACACTTAGTAAAGCACATGAGGAAATTAAACGAACTATCAAGGTCAAATAGAGAAGCCAGGAAAATGTTATACTCAAGTGGCGAAAGTAACAAGCCAGATGATATTTAATGGAATAAATTTCCAAAGACGTACAGGTATGTAGGTTAATTGGCTGGGTAAATGTAAAAATTGTCCCTAGTGGGTGTAGGATAGTGTTAATGTACGGGGATCGCTGGGCGGCACGGACTTGGTGGGCCGAAAAGGCCTGTTTCCGGCTGTATATATATGATATGATATGATATGAAATTTGAGAGCTGGTAAAGTACCTACTATAGATAGAAACAGTTTTTGAGGAGTTTGGTCAATAATATGAAATTCAGGCTGCTTGAATCTACAACAGCTTCCAATGATAAATGTAAAAAGTTAATTAACAAGTCGAAATATTTAGATATTGACAATATTCCAGAAGATTCACTTTTTACCTTTGGGGATAATGATGTAGAAGAAATGGCAGAACAATTTGGCTTAAATGTTCGGCTTTGTATCAAAGCCTTCAGAGAATTCAAGGAATCTAAAGGGAAGATAGTTTCTGCAGATTTTCAGCAGTTGGTAACGGCTGAATTCCGATATCAACAGCAGAATGTGAAAGAAGCTTCAGTGGGATGAATTTCTGCATGCCACCACAACGTGCAAGACTTCAAACTGATCATCTCTCAACTCTTCTATTTATTAAGTTGGTGGGACCTCCTCTGTCAAAATTCAACCCCGAAGAATATGTGAGGACAGGACTTCTTAGTGGCAGAAGGCGTGCTGAAGAAACGGCATGCAGAAAGAAAGAGGAGGTGACAGAAAAAAATGGAGATTATATACCATTATGGAACATTTTGTAATGTAAACAGAGAGAGAGAGAGAGATGCCAGAAAGCAGCTATGACATATAATACACAATAACTATATTATAAATACACAATAAACAAGTTATGCATTCTTGTACTCTTACATGGGTATGACCGCACATTAAAAAATCCCCCCCCCCCTTCCTTCCCAGCCTCAGCCTCACGGACCTTAGAGTACCCCCAGTTCCTAAAACCCATTTCCATCACTGCTCACCACCCTCGCTTTCCACCCTACACTCCCCTTACATGACACCCATCTCCCCTCCCCAACCCCACCCTGCTCCTCTCCTCCCCTTGCCCTCCCATTTCCATCTCTCCAGCTCACTTGATGAAACTCCCCCCACTTCTCCTCGTCCCACACTCCCTACTCCCTCTTGTCCCTATCTTCCTTCCACACACTTCTCCTACCCCAGATTAAGTTCCTTCATGAACAATCCTACCTGCTGCAGACCAAGTACACCCTCCCAGAACTCCTTTCACTTTCCTTATCCAAAACACTGCTGAAAACTCACTTATACAAGCCTCAGATCAGTCCTCCTAATATATGCTCCTAGTTCAGTTTAGTTTATTGTCACGTGTACCAAGGTACAGTAAAACGCATTGGTTGCGTGCTAACCAGTCAGCGAAAAGACAATACACGATTACAATCGAGCCATCCACAGCGTACAGATACAGGATAAAGGGAATAACGTGAATAACGTTTAGTGTAAGACAAAGTCCAGAAAAATCCAATCAAAGATAGACCAACGGTCTCCAATGAGGTGGATAACAGCTCAGAACTGCTCCGCTGGTTGTGGTAGGATGGTTCAGTTGCCTGATAAAAGGCGGGAAGAAACTGTCCCTGAATATGGAGGTGTGCGTTTTCACACTTCTATACCTTTTGCCTGATGGGTGAGGCGAAAAGAGGGAGTGACCTCGGGGAGCGACTCGTCCTTGATGATGCTGCTGGCCTTGCTGAGGCAGCGTGAGGTGTAAATGGAGCCAATGGAAGGGAAGTTGGGTCTCAGATTAACACTGGCACAGCTGGTAGGGTAGCCATTTTACAACTCCAATGAGCCAAGTTCAGTCCTGACCTCCAGTAATACCTGCGTGGAGTTTGCATGTTCTCCCTGTGACCACTTGTGCTCCCACCCAGGTACTCCAGTTTCCTCCCAAATCATAATGACGCGTGGGTTAGTTGGTTAATTGGATGCGGTAAATGACCCCACATGATAGAATCTGTTGAAGGGAATGTGGAGAGAATAGGGCGATAGAGTTGCTGCCTTACAGAGCTACAGCGTGTAGGATAGTGTTAGTGTGTGGGGATCGCTTGTCGGTCGGTGTCTGCTCGGTGGGCCAAAGAACCAGTTTACACACTGCATCTCTAAACTAAACTAAATAGGAATGGGGAGAATGTAGTCAGAAATAGGATTGCACTGTGAGATAGTACTGCCTCAATGGGCAGAAATGGCCTCCTATGTCAGAAAGAGAAACAAAATGAATTATTCTTAAGATTTATGATTCAGCAAATTACATTTATCAACCAAATATATCAACTCTTCAGCTAATGGATTCAGTATATCACTGGGACAGAAATTTTCCCTTACTGGCTAATAAATCTCAAACAATATTATTGCCATGCATTTTTTCTGACAGTTTATACGAGGAGCAGAAAATCTGGTGCTAAAGTATGACAGAAATTAAATGATGTGGACGATCGAGTTCCTGCATTCGCATGGGATTGTGAACCCGCTGTGGGAGATGTGTGGCGATCATATATCATGCAACTTAATCAGCAACGCAAATTAGAGTTTAATTCCAGCATGATGGTTCCAAACATTACTTTTCAAACTCTGGAAATAAAAAGCTGCCATTGGCAAAATTACCACATGGTAATGGTGGTTTAAATCCAGCATGGAGCTTTGAGAAGACCTTCTCTCAAAGCGGTGGGAATGAAGCAGGGCGGCACGGTGGCGCAGCGGTAGAGTTGCTGCCTTACAGCGAACGCAGCGCCGGAGACCTGGGTTCGATCCCGACAGTGGGTGCTGTTTGTACGGAGTTGGTACGTTCTCCCCGTGACCTGTGTGGGTTTTCTCCGAGATCTTCGGTTTCCTCCCACACTCCAAAGACGTACAGGTTTGTAGGTTAATTGGCTTGGTAAAATGTTTTTTTAAAATTGTCCCTAGTGTGCATTGGAAAGTGATAATGTGCAGGATCGCTGGTCGGCGCGGACCCGGTGGGCTGAAAGGACCTGTTTCCGTGCTGTGTCTCTAAACTAAACTAAACCAGGGTGGATAACACAGATGCATTTAAGGAGCTGCTCAACTAATCCACGTGGAAGAAGGGGCCGGAGGATGTGACGTTGGATGACAAGTACAGGCCCACAACAGATTTCCCAGCAACTGCTGGTCTGGCACCTCCACTAATCCGGACAAAATTACAAGAGCACACTTGGAATCCCCTCCACTCCCCCCTGGAAGTCCCGCCCAGGCTGGGTGAGGCGGTCGATCTCGGCCTCATCGGGACTTCTGTGCCAATCAGTGGCCAAATTTGCCCCCTGCGGCCAGGGCTCTGGAAGTCCGACCCAACAGATCACTCCCAGAGCTGACCTCCGTGGCCGACCGACAGCCCTCTGTTGCCCTCTGTGGCCGGGACTCTGGAACTCTGGTCTGGCTGGAGACGGCAATAGCTGACTTCCGAGGCCAACTCTGCGGGCCCATATCTCGGCTCGACAGATTCCCCTCGGAGGCCGTGATCTCTGTTGGTCCAGCATAACGGATAATCCAGCAGGGCTCTGCAACCAAGGGTGCCCGGAGAGACCCGTGTGGAACACAGCTACCTTTGTGGAGGAGTTCACCTAGAAAGCCTGTTTCCATACAACGCTCATCAGGGAAGCGGCAATGTCTTCAAACTGACTTATTTAGGACTCCAATCCCGTTAAAAATAAGTTCTCCCTTTCTTCAGCAAAGAACAAACTGCTGGAAGAACTAAGCAGGAATGACAACATCTGCAGAGTGAATTGGAAAGAGAATGTTTGGGGTCTGCACCCTTAGTCATGTTGTTGAAATATTCTTCCACAGCTGATGATAGGTTCTGTAGGATCAGGTCCCTATCCAGAGGCTCACTTGCAGAGTTAATGTTCGTATGTGAGTTTAGACGATAAATGCTCTCCCCTGTGGGGCAAATGCCACAGTGAAACCTGTTTTTTTTTCATTTCCACAACTCTCTTCCCTTACTATCCTAGAGCACAGAGGTTGAATCTTCTCTCCTCAACTCCTGCCCAATGCTGTGTCCTGATGCAATCCTGGGTCGATAATTATGCACTACTTTACCACGTACCACAAAGAACAGTACAGTCGACACAGAATGCTGGAGTAACTCAGCGGGACAGGCAGCAGCTCTGGAGAGAAGGAATCAGTGGTGTTTCAGGTCGGCACCCTTCTTCACACTTCAGATCAGTCTGAAGAAGGGTCTCGACCCGAAACGTCACCCATTTCTTCTCTCCAGAGATGCTTCCTGTCCCGCTGAGTTACTCCAGCATTTTGTGTCTATCTTCGGTTTAAACCAGCATCTGCAGTTCCTTCCTACATAGAACAGTACAGCACAGGAACAGGCCCTTCGGCCCACGATGTCTGAGTGCCAAACATTATGCTGAATGAAATTAATCCCTCCTGCTTGGACATGATCCTCTAATCCAGGCAGCGACCCAGAAAACCTAATTTGCACCCTCTCCAAAGCCTCCAGATCTTGCACCAAAACTGCACACAATTCTCTAAATGCGGCCTAACTAACGTTCTATGAACTGCATCATAACATCTTGACTCTTATGAAGACAATGATGCCCTGACCAATGAAGACAAGCCTTCTTCACCACTCTGTCTACCTGTATATCAACTTTCTGTGAGCTATGTACTTTGATCCCAAGATTAGGGCAACACAGTGGCACAGTGGCACAGCGGTAAGGTTGTTGCTTTACAATGCCAGGGACCCAGGTTCGATCCTGACCACGGGTTCTGGCTGTACGGAGTTTGCACGTGCTCCCCGTGACCTGCATGGGTTTTCTCCGGGTGCTCCGGTTTCCTCCCACACACCAAAGACATACAGATTTATAGGTTAATTGGCTTCGGTAAAAATTGTAAATTGTCCCCAATGAATGTGTGTAGGATACCGTTTGTGTGCGGGGATCGCGGGTCGGCGTGGACTCAATGGGCCAAATGGCCTGTTTCCTTGCTGTATCTCTAAACTTAACTGAACTAAACTGAACTAAATCAATGCACATGAGTCCTGGCACATGTGGCCTGTCCATGCTAAGCCTGAGGCAGCCTAGATGTGCAAGAGTTTAACATTCATTTCACACAGTGATTGCACCTCTGGAATGCAGCCGAAACTAAACTGAGAAGCACGAGGATCAATGGCGAGACTTATTTATTACACATCATGCTTCCTGTTTCTAAGCAGCAGCTGAAACTACTGCCTGGTGCAAATCTGAAAGATAATTTTTGTTCCCAGAGACCAGGTGACTCTTCAAATTGTCTGCACTCTGAGCGACAACTGTGCCCCCAATCCCTGTTCTGCATCATTGATCAGACTCTCCTCGAGTGTCTATCCAGACACTGGAAATGCATGGGTCACAAAGTTGCTTTTACAACAATCCAACTGCAACTACACATGGTTGAATACTGTTTCAAGAAAAGTTATTCCCACTGGAAGCTGGGACCGCAGTCAATCAAGGCTTGTCGATCAGTGTAACTGGGATGGGGCCGCTGGAGAAGTCAGACACGCGGAACAGGGGCCGGTAGGAGGGTGAACCAGGGTAATGCCTCCAGTGCCTTAAAGGTCGGCTGCAGGAGGCCCCCGCGGGGCACAAAGATGGCCGGGAGAGGAAAGGAGAGGAGAGGATAGGGATGTCAGTTCGCAGCCACTGCTCCAGTACATCGAGCGCACGGGCCAACCAGACTTTGGACATTGAGTAATGGCGCCAAAAATGGCGGTGCTGCATGTGTAATATATGCAGTTGCACATGTAACCAGTGCTGAGTCAGGCACTGCTGTCAATGAAGACTGTTGATCAGGGCCATTGATCAGGCACCGCTGTCAATGAGGACTGTTGATCAGGGCCATTGATCAGGCCTGTCAGTCAGTGATGCTAACAACCAGATATGGTTATTGAGCCAGGAAGAGAGTTCATAAGTTTATTAGAGATAGGAGCAGAATTATGCCATTCGGCCCATCAAGTCTACTCCGCCATTCAATCATGGCTGATCTATCTCTCCCTCCTAACCCCATTCTCCTGCCTTCTCCCCATAACCCCTGATACCTGTACTAATCAAGAATCTATCTCTGCCTTAAAAATATCCATTGACTTGGCCTCCATGGCAAAGAATTCCATAGACTCGCCACCCTCTGACTAAAGAAATTACTCCTCATCTTCGTCATACAGGAACATCCTTTAATTCTGAGGCTATGATTAGTCCTAGATACCCCCACTAGTGGAAACATACTCTCCATCCACTCTATCCAGGCCTTTCACTATTTGTTAAATTTCAATGAGGTCCCCCCTTATCCCTCTAAACACCAGGGAGTAGAGGGATTGATTTAATGCGCAGCTATCCTCTACTTAAGGTATTTTTCTTGAAAGTTTACCCCACCTTTCATTGAGTGTTTGCGCTAATTTCTTTCCCAAGTTCTCTTTCCTCGGCACTTCAAATAAAATGTTTTGAATAAATTGATGTGTTTGCGGCGTTCACAACCTGCCCTGCCATGAACTCACTGAGCTGACTGTGTTGTTAGCAGAGACAATTACTTGGTTCAACTTCTCTGTGCGATGGTAGGATTTGAACTCTTGATCTGCTGGCCCAGTGCCACCACTTCCTGTCCTCACCGTTAATTCTCATCACACAACCCTGCATTTGGCACAAATTACTTCCACAATGGGAATTGCCTTTTCCTTATGTGTAGGAAGGAATTGCAGATGCTGGTTTAAAATGCTGGTGTAACTCAGCTGGACACGGAGCATCTCTGGAGAGAAGGAATGGGTGACGTTTCGGGTCGTCTGGTCTCGACCCAAAACGTCACCCATTCCTTCTCTCCAGAGATGCTCCGTGTCTGGCTGAGTTACTCCAGCACTTTGTGTCTATCTCTGCCTTTTCCTTATGTTTTTGTTGCAATCGAGGTATATCCAGTACATTAAACTGTTCCTGATGATGTCTGATTCAGGCTGTTCCTATCTTGACAATTGCACACAAATCAATAGACAATAGACAATAGGTGCAGGAGGAGGCCATTCGGCCCTTCGAGCCAGCACCGCCATTCAATGTGATCATGGCTGATCATTCTCAATCAGTACCCCGTTCCTGCCTTCTCCCCATACCCCCTGACTCCGCTATCCTTAAGAGCTCTATCCAGCTCTCTCTTGAATGCATTCAGAGAATTGGCCTCCACTGCCTTCTGAGGCAGAGAATTCCACAGATTCACAACTCTCTGACTGAAAAAGTTTTTCCTCATCTCAGTTCTAAATGGCCTACCCCTTATTCTTAAACTGTGGCCCCTTGTTCTGGACTCCCCCAACATTGGGAACATGTTTCCTGCCTCTAACGTGTCCAACCCCTGAATAATCTTATATGTTTCAATAAGATCTCCTCTCATCCTTCTAAATTCCAGTGTATACAAGCCCGTGAAGTAGGGTGGCCAACTGTCCCGTATTAGCCGGGACATCCCGTAATTTGGGCTAAATTGGCTTGTCCCGTACAAGACCGCCCTTGTCCCGTATTAGGCCTGGACGGCGCTCTAGGCACGGACACTGTAGCCCGGAGGCCGCTGGAGTCCCGGACAGTGTAGGCCCGGGCGCAGCCTAACAGAGGTTGCATAGCAACCCGCCTACTGGCCCGGGCGGCCACCATTGGTGGAGGGGGAGCACGTGGCCGCTGGCTGGGTGAGGTCATGTGGGGCGCGGGGTGGCGACGTCACCCTTTGTCCCTTATTTGGGAGTGAGGAAGTTGGCAACCCTACCCTGAAGTCATACAAGGTCAACAACCTGCTGTTAGATACAGTCATAGAGTGATACAGTGTAGAAACAGGTCCTTTGGTCCAACTTGGGGTGGCACAGTGGCGCAGCGGTAAAGTTGCTGCCTTACAGCGAATGCAGCGCCGGAGACTCAGGTTCGATCCTGACTACGGGCGCCGTCTGTACGGTGTTTGTACGTTCTCCCCGTGACCTGCGTGGGTTTTCGCCGAGATCTTCGGTTTCCTCCCACACTCCAAAGACGTGCAGGTATGTAGGTTAATTGACTGGGTAATATGTAAAAATTGTCCCTAGTGTGTGTAGGATAGTGTTAATGTGCGGGGATCGCTGGGCGGCGCGGACTCAGTGGGCCGAAGGGCCGGTTTCCGCGCTTTATCTCTAAACTTGTCCACGCTGACCAACATGTCCCAGCTACACTAGTCCCACCTGCCTGTATTTAGTCCATATCCCTCTAAACCTGTCCTATCCATGTACCTGTCTAAATGTTTCTTAAATGTTGCAATAGTTCCTGACTCAACTACCTCCTACGGCAGCTCGTTCCATACACCTACCACCATTTGTGTGAAAAGGTTACCCCTCAGGTTCCTATGAAATCTTTCCCCCTCACCTTAAACCCATCTCCTCTGGTTCTTGATTCCTCTACTCTGGGCAAGAGACTCTGTACCTGATGTAATCCTCTCATGATCTTAGATGGTTCCATAAGATCACTCACCATCTTCCTGCAATACATGGAAGAAAAGCCCAACCTTCTCAACCTCTCCCCAAAGCTCAGACTCTGGGGTCCTGGCAACATCCTCGTAATATATTTAATGTATTTTTAAATATATTTAATAACTTTTTTAAGCTGCAGGCTGTTCCCGGGTAACAACTGGCATCCTTAAGTCTATTTTGTTGCAGGTTAGAAACTACTCCATTCTGTAACCATATCTTCACAGTACCAGAAAGAATGGCCTCACAGGCACATAAGAAAGAACATTAACTAAAGGTGGAGAGAGAAAATGAGTTGGCCGTAGGAATAAATCTTTGTACATATGCCAGTTTTTTTGACCGACATCCCCTCAAGGTTCATAAGTGACAGTTTTGTTTAGTTTAGTTAGTTTAGTTTATTATCACGTGTACCGAGGTAGAAACGAAGGGTCACCAATGAGGTATAGTAGTTCAGGACTGCTCTCTGGTTGTGGTAGGGTGGTTCAGTTGCCTGATAACAGCTGGGAAGAAACTGTCCCTGAATCTGGAGGTGTGCGTTTTCACACTTCTATACCTTTTCCCTGATGGTAGAGGGGAGAAAAGGGAGTGGCCAGGGTGCGGCTCGTCCTTGATTATGCTGCTGGCCTTGCCGAGGCAGCGTGAGGTGGTGGTCTGGGCTGCGTCCACAATTCGCTGCTATAGGAGCAGAATTAAGCCATTCGGCCCATCAAGTCTACTATGCCATTCAATCATGGCTGATCTATCTCTCTCTCTCAACCCCAACATTCCCCTACCCAGACACGTGCAGCTGTGCAGTGGGGTGCTGGAAGGGCTCAGCATGGCCAGCTATCAATGGGCAGCATGGAAAGTTGGAAACACAAGGAACTGCAGGTGCTGGAGCCTTGCGTAAAACACAAAGTGCTGGAGTAACTCAGTGGGTCAGGTAGCTTCTCTGGAGGGAATGGACAGGCACCGTTTTGGGTCGGAATCCTTCTTCAGGGCAGGAGTTTGTTTTAACATAGAATGTACAGCAGGGAAACAGGCTCTTTGGCTCATTGAGGTAACCATAATCCACTAATTCTGCATTAAACCCACTTTAGTTTTATTCTCCCCATATTCCCATAAACACCTACAGACTGAATCACTCAGCTGTACATCAGTATACAGATACAGCAGTGAAACAACCACTTTGCCCCATTGAGTCTGTGCCAACCGTAATCCACTAATCCCACATTAAACCGGCTTTAGTTTTATTCTCCCCAATTTTCATCAACTCCCACATACTCAACTGTATAGAGGTCTGAAGAAGGGTCTCGACCCGAAACGTCAACCATTCCTTCTCTCCCGAGATGCTGCCTGACCCGCTGAGTTACTCCAGCGTTTTGTGTCTACCATCGATTTTACCAGCATCTGCAGTTTTTTTCCTACTCAGTTTTGGGCCCCATATCTGAGGAAGGATGTCCTGGCATTGGAGAGGGTCCAGGGGAGGATTTTAAGAATGATTCCAGGAATGAGTGGGTTAACATATGATAAGCGTTTCATGACACCAGGCCTGCACTCGCTGGTGTTTAGAAGGATGAGGGGGGACCTCATTGAAACTTACTGAATAGTGAAAAGCCCGGATAGAGTGGATGTTTCCACTAGTGGGAGAGTCTAGGATCAGAGGCCATAGCCTCAAATTAAAAGGACGTTCCTTTAGAAAGGCGGTGAGGAGGAATTTTTTTAGTCAGAGGGTGGTGAATCTGTGGAACTCATTGCCACAGAAACTGTGGAGGCCATCAATAGGTATTTTTAAAGCAGAGATTGACAGATTCTTGATTAGGATGGGTGTCAGTGGATATGGGGAGAAGGCAGGAGAATGGGTTTGAGAGGGAAATATAGATCAGCCATGATTGAATGGCGGAGTAGACTTGATGGGCCGAATTACCTCATTCTGCTCCTGGAACTTATGAACATGAACTTGTTACTAGAGAACAGTTAAATCTCCTCACACTTGCCTCCCTGAAACTTAGCTACGCCATTCCATTCAACCACCTTCAATCCAGATCACCTAGGTTAACCTGCACCTTGGACAACTGGAAACTTTAGGTTAAACTTTGCAACACAAACTTAGAACAGTACAGTGCTGGAGCAGGCCCTGCAGCCCACAATATCCATGCCGACCAATAACCCTGGCACCCACAGCCTTCTTGGATATATTTCAAACTTCCTCTACTGTTGTTGCAAAATCATGGTCTAACCATATCTGTTCACCATCCATCAATATAACTCCATCAAATGTCTGACACAAAAACACTGGGAACATTCAGAAGATCAGGCAGCGTCTATGAAGAGGGAAAACAGCATCAACGTTTCAACTAGGGTTGCCAAGTGTCCCGTATTAGCCTTGACATCCCGTATTTTGGGCTAAATTAGTTTGTCCTGTATGGGACTGCCCTTGTCCCATATTAGTAGGGTTGCCAACTTCCTCAAAGAAGGGTCAAAGGGTGACGTCACCATTCCGCGCCCCACGTAACCTCACCCAGCCAGCGGCCACGTGCTCCCGCTCCACCAATGGCGGGAGTGAGGAAGATGGCAACCCCAGTTTCAACTCAACCTGACACCACTATAGAACTGAGAAGGTTTAAACCCATATCACGATGATAGACGAAGGATCATTCACCTAAAACATGATCGTCTGCTTGCCCCTTCACGGCCACTGCCTGACCGACTGAGTGTTTCCAACACAGCCCGTCCTTGGATCAAGCTCCCAGCATCAGTAGATTTTTCACTTTAATTTTAGTTTAGTTTAGTTTAGAGATACAGCACTGAAACAGGCCACCGAGTCCACGCCGACCAGCGATCCCCGCACTAACACTATCCCATACACTAGAGACAATTTACAATTATTCCAAGCCAATTTGCCTACAAATCTGTATGCCTTTGGCACGTGGGTGGAAACCAGAGCACCCGGAGAAAACCCACGCAGGTCACGGGGAGAACGTACAAACTCCGTACATCCAGCTCCCGTAGTCAGGATCGAACCCGTGTCTCTGGTACCATGTTGCATCTATGATAATTTTGTTCTGAAAACACCTCAACTTTAACAATCTCACCCCAGTTACAAAATCAACTAGTTGGATTATGTTAAGAATGTAGTGTGCAATGGATCAGAATTTGCAATATGAACAACAGCAGCTGTGTAATGCAAAGCAGGATGGCTGTGTAAATTGATCAGCAATTTGTGACACAGGGATGTTCTTTAGACTCCAAACAGCCACGGGATACTAATCAATTGTACTATTCAGGCCAGCTTTATGAAACACCATAAATTGTCCTCAATCTCTGGCAATTTTCATGAACTTGCTGCACTAATTGGCCATTAAACCTGCCACAGAATTTCAACGTGCATTCTTAATAATGAAGGCAGCCAGTATCCTATTAAGGTTGTGATAACTGTTCATGGCTGTCATTAACACTGCTGGTGCAGTGATCAAATTACAGGATTAGTAATCCAGAGATCTGAACCAACAACCCAGGGACCGGATTCAAATCTCCCTGCAGCAGATGTGGGATTTCAAATTCAGCTAAATTAAATTCAGAAAAAAATAATGAATACTAGTGGATTGTTGTAATAAGCCACTGTATGTCCTACAAGGGAGCTCATTTGGCCTGGCGAATGTACCACTCCATGACAACAAGTGTCTTTTAAATGCCCAACCGTGCCATCTGGCCTTCACGACCCGCAGCAAGACCTGGAAACATTTGGGCATGGGCTGATACATAGTAACGTTTGCCCTACGAGAGTATCAGGTAATGATCATCTCCAACATGTCCGTCTACCATTGACATTCAATGGATTACCATCCCAGAGCCCTACCCCATCTACATCCTATGGATCTCCTTGAAACTCAACTGGACCTGCTATGTATATCATGTGGTTACAAGAGCAGGTCAGAGGCTGGGTACTGATAGTGACTCACCTCTAGATATCCCCAAAGCCATCCCATCAACTGCAAGGCACAAGTCAAGGGTGTGATGGAATCCCTTAAACTTGCCTGGGTGAGTGCAGATCCAACAATTCGTAGGAAGCTCAACACCATCCAGGACAAAGCATCCCAGTTAGCTGTCACCCTACACATACCTCGCCTTGTGGTGCACAGTGGCTTAAAAATGCACTGCCATTACTCGACGAGGAGCCACTGGCAGCATCTCCCAAACCCACCACCTCTACCACCAGGGAATACAAGGCCAGCAGGTGCATGGGAGCACAGCTGCCTGCAGGTTCCCCTCCAAGTCACACACCATCCTGACTTGAAAATATATTTCTGTTCTTCCATTGCCATTGGGTCTGAATCCTGGAAGCCACTCCCTGACAGGACTGTGAGAGCGACTTCACCAGAAGCACTGCAGTGGTTCACAAGGGCAGCTCACGGTCACCGTGTCAAGGGCAGTGAGCAATAAGCAATAAATGCTGGTGCTGCTCTCTGATCTACAGAACGAGGAATGAAAAGAATGGAGTTTCATTCCATGAACAGTTCCTGAAGTTTTTCTGTCCAAAGATTGGATTTAAAATGAAGAGGCAAGGAACTGCAAAGGTTGTATTTAAGATGAAGACACAAGGAACTGAAGATTATATCTTTGCGCCTTCTTTCTGCCTCTGTTTTAACTTTGAGTCCTTTGGTTGAGGAGATGGAGTGTTGGTACGTGTCTAATAAAGAGCCTCGACCCGAAACGTCACCTATTCCTTTTCTCCAGAGATGCTGCCTGACCCACTGCGTAAATCCTGCATTTCGTGTCTATCTTTGGTACTGTCATTCTCAGATGCGCCATAAACCTTGCTGGCCATTATCAGTTTGCATATCCAACAACATGTACACAAAGTTTTTTTGAGATGGAGGGTGCAGGAACGATGGAACACATGGACGCGCTGCAGGATATCATCTTCCTGAACATGTCACTCCATTAAGATTTTAGCAACTTTAGCAAAAGTTACCATTAAGTGGCCACCTTTACAGGCAATTTCATGAATCTTCTGTATCTTTACTTAACTTTAATATGAACCATCGCAAAATCTATGACGTTAAAGCCATTAAACTAAGGGGATAGACAGTATTTTTTTTTGCATATCTTTCTTTCATTTGTTCTATATCTCTATATCACTGTCGATATCTCTCGTTTCACTCTCCCCTGACTCTCAGTCTGAAGAAGGGTCTCAACTCGAAATGTCACCTATTTTGTTTCTCCAGAGATGCCATCTGACCCGCTGAGTTACTCCAGCTTTTTGTGAATATCTTCAGTTGAAACCAGCATCTGCAGTTCCTTCCTACACAAACTGGACAGGGTTCAACACCCCCATTAATGAAAACGCACTATGAAAACAATTGACACTCAAGTCCAGAATTTATTCAGTTTGGTCAGCAATACCCTGCAAAAAAAAACCTTCCTTGGATATGGGGCTTGTGCCAGAGAGCAGGAGCTTTGCAGATAATTGAGTTCTATCCAAAAAGGGGGCAAGCATAAATCTGACAAGGTTAATCAGTCCACCAGAAATGGTGGGAATCCCTTTAGTAACATGAAACTGGGCCAAAGTTAACAGATATTTGGATTTTTAAAGTGCTAGAGTAACTCAGCAGATCAGGCAGCATCTCTGGGCAACGTTTCACGTTTGGACCCTACTTCAGACTGATTGTAGTGGGGAGGAGGGGAAGGGGGGGGGGAAAGGTTTGTAAAGAGATGGCGGGGGGAGAGAAAGCATGGCAGGTGGTAGGTGGATACAGAAGGGGTTGGGCATTTTTTGGCAGATGGGTGGACATAGGCCAGAGATGAAAAGGAGACAAAAGTGCGCAAGATAAGGAGAGAAGTGAAATGTGAAGCTAGGGAAAGGGATATTGGTGGGAAGGAACATGGGGAAGGGGAAAGGGGCCAGGATAGTTGGAGAAAAGGGGCCAGGATAGTTGGAGAAAAGGGTGCGTACCAGGGTGGGTCACAAGGAAGAGAGGTGAGAAAAAAGGGAGGAGTATGTTAACTAAAATTGGAGAATTCAATGTTCATTGGGACTCGCCCATTATGCCAACATGGTTGGCATGAACAAGGTGGGCCAAATGGCCTGTTTCCGTGTTGTATAGTTCAATGACTCTATGCCAAAGATACTAGAGGAGCAAGATGAACCACTCCGTTGAAATCGTCTATACTGAAGTGTAGTTCACAAAGGAGCGTAACGTTCGCCATTTTAGTAAGCAAAACCCGCCATTCGCTATGCCTCTCGCAGTGTGATCAGTGTTCCGGGGGAACAGTATGTGTGATGATACCATTAAAATGCAGAATATATCTCATCTATCAACTCACAGATCTTTGTTATTTTTCTTTTAAAATGTTTCTGCAAGTTTCTGCCTACTAAAATGGCACCATGACATACTAGTTTTTAGGGTCGAGTGGTCTATCTTGTTTCTCTAGTATCTTTGCTCTATGCTACTTGGAAAAATCATGACTCAATAAATGAAAGGCAGCATGGATTGGTTAAAACCAAATTGTACACCACTAATGATTGAAGTAACAGGGAGGGTGGATGATGGTTGATGTTGTGTACTTATACTTTCAAAAGACAGTTTTATATAGTGTTATATTATAGAATAACTGCAGATGCTGGTACAAATCGAAGATATCACAAAATGCTGGAGTAACTCAGCGGGTCAGGCAGCATCTCCGGAGAGAAGGAATGGGCGATGTTTCGGGTCGAGACCCTTCTTCAGACTGACGAAGGGTCTCGACCCGAAACGTCACCCAATCCTTCTCCGCAGAGATGCTGCCTGACCCGCTAAGTTACTCCAGCATTTTGTGATACATACATATATATATATATATATGCCAATACACCGCCCTGGTAAATAGCATGGTGGTGCACAATGGCATATCAAACTAGAGGGAAGTTTACAGTATTTTATGGAGCCACAGTCTTTAATATTGGCTCTTGACATGGGATGCACCCGTTGAGAGACCAGGCTTCAAGTCATTGTTGACTTGTTCGATGAAAAATGAGGGAATAAGCCATCCACAAAGCAAAGCTCCTCTATGTACAGCACTTTGTACAGGACCAAAGTCCTCTATGTACAGCATTTTGGTCAACGTGGGTTGTTTTTAAATGTGCTATACAAATAAAATTGACTTGACTTGACTTGACTATCGATCTGCCCCATCCCTGCCATGCCGATGAAGGTGCATGGCAGGACTCTGGTAAAGAGGGACTGCTTGCCACTTCTCACCAGCTGCCTCCCAGCGAGGACACACACTGCTTCTGTGCACCAGCAGAGCATTCAGCCAACTGAGGGAAAGGGCAAGATCTCAGACACGGCACACAGCTCCTGGTGTACCGACCGGGCAGCCTGCTTCCGTCTGCTTCAGTCTCAGACTCTCTACAAGAATGGAAAGGGACACCAACCGCCTCCAGCCCAAGGGCAGGACAACTAAACCAATGTCCGCGGTCTGTCCTGGACCATCATTGCCAGACCAAAGCTCTGGCTACAGAGCCTGAAGAAGGGACACGACCCAAAACATTACCTATTGCTTTTCTCCTGCCTACAGAGATCCTGCCTGCCCTGCGGAGTTACTCCAGCGTTTTGTGCCTATCTCTGGTCTGCTTCCTTGCTGGATAGCTCTGAATAAAGTGCACTTTTAAAAGTGTGTGTGAGTAGGCAAAAGACAATAGGTGCAGGAGTAGGCCATTCGGCCCTTTGAGCCATTCACCATGATCATTCACAATCAGTACCACAATAGACAATGGTGGAGAGAGCTAGGGTTGTGGACATTAGTTTGCTGCACAGCTGACTATGAAGGTGGTTCAAATGTATAATGATGCTTGCATTCAATCAATGGAGGCAAAAGATGCAAACAGAAGGATATGCTGAACCCCTGTAAACACAGTTACTTCCCATCTGCAAAGCTGCATTTAAAACTGGCTCAATTTTAGAATAAGCGGCCAGCTTTGGAGATGTTGAGATATCCGAGCACAGGATTAGGAGTAAGGAGTGAAGCTGCGGGGATAAGATTTGGTTTAGTTTTGGGATACAGCATGGAAACAGACCCTTCAGCCTACACCGACCATCACACTACTTCTACGTTATCCCACTTTCTCATCCACTCCCTGCACACAAGGCGTAATTTACAAAGGCCAATTAACCTACGGACCGGCACGTCTTTGGGATGTGGGAGAAAACCGGAGCAAACCCACAGGGTCACAGGAGCATGTGTAAACTCCAAACAGGCAGCACCTGAGGTCAGGATTTAACCCGCGTTTCAGCTGTTGTGAGGCAGTCACTCTACCAACCACAGTTAATCATGTGTGTAGGAAGGAACTGCAGATGCTGGTTTACATCCGAAGATGCTGAAGTAACTCAGTGGGACAGGCAGCATCTCTGGAGAGAAGGAATGGGTGACGTTTTGGGTCGAGACCCTTCTTCAGACTGAGGAAGGGTCTCGACCCGAAACGTCACCCATTCCTTCTCTCCAGAGATGCTGCCTGACCTGCTGATCACGTATTGCCTTTCTGCTGAATGGATAACAGGCAACAAAGGTTGTTCACTGTACCTCGCTCGGTCCACGTGACAATAAACTAAACTAAACAGGGGGGCGAGATATCAGTGAGCAAAGGGGGAAGTGCTTTGTAAACAAGGGGAGGGGGGGGGGGTCGTTGTGGTAGGCGGCAATGAGGAGTTGAGGTAAACCAGGATCTTGTTAAATTGCAGAGCAGAATAGTGAGTCAGGTGAGACCAGTGTGGAACATCCCACAGGTGGAGAGCAGATGATTGATGGGCTGGGTGGCTGAGTTCAAGACGTGATTGACAAAAACAAACCCTAGAAACAGTGAGATTATTCCAGCAGTTAATTATTATCGAATCTTCCACTGGCCAAAAGGATGGGCAGAGACTGTTGAAGGGGTGTTGGGAAAGGAGCAGGCACTGGCTGAATGGCCTTCTACACTCGAAGTCATACAGCACGGAAACAGGCCCTTCGGCCCAACTTGCCCATGCTGGCCAAGATGCCCCATCTACACCTTGCCCGCGTTTGGCAAATCTCATTGCGTTAACTCACGGTTTAATGTTTCGGTGAATATCGGCTGGGAAGGGCGGCACAGCGGTAGAGTTACTGCCCGAGCGAGACCTGGGTTCGATCCTGACTACGGGTGCTGTGTGTACGCTCATCCCGTGACCCGCATGGGGTTTCCTCCCACACACCAAAGATGCACATGTGTGTTGGCTAATTGGCTGCGGTAAATTATTAAATTGTCCCTTGTGTGTAGGATGGGAGTGTTAGTGTACTGGTTAGCACGGACTCGGTGGGCCGAAGGGCCTGTCTCTGCGCTGTAATCTCTAAAGTCCAAAAATAAATCACCCATTAACTATGTCAGAACTTCACGCTCCATTTCAACTTCACAATGGGTTTCTCTCTAAAGACGCTGTGGACTGTGGCTCTACTCAGTGGGTCTCAAAAATGAAGCAGACAACTGCAGATTGTCGGCCTGGGCTGGGCCGGGGACACCCAGCGACCCTCTCCCCTCTCCCCCCTCCCCTCTCCCCCCCCTCGGATTGCTCAGGCAAGGCTCCGCGGGGAGAGCACAGGTTCCCCCGCCCCACTGTTGGAGCGACAGAACCGTCTACTTCCTGCTCCGTGTTTACTACAAAACCAGAAAGGCTGGACTAACGAGGCGGCATCTGTGGAAAGAGAGGCAGTTCACGTTGCAGGCCGAAGACCCAGAACTGAGAGAGAGAGGGATGGAAGGAGAGGGAGAGAGTGATGGGAGGGAGAGGAGAGGGGAGAGGGGAGGGGGGGAGAGGGGAGGGGGGGAGGGGGGGAGAGGGGAGGGGGGGAGGGGGGGAGAGGGGAGGGGGGGAGGGAGAGAGAGGGGAGGGGGGAGGGAGGGGGAGGAGGGGAGGGAGGAGAGAGGGAGAGGGGGAGGGAGGGTGGGAGAGAGGGAGAGAGGGGGAGAGGGGGAGGGAGGGGAGAGGGGGAGGGAGGGGAGAGGGGAGGGAGGAGAGAGGGAGAGAGGGTGGGAGAGAGGGGGAGGGAGGAGAGAGGGGAAGGGAGGAGAGAGGGAGGGTGGGAGAGAGGGAGAGGGAGGGTGGGAGAGAGGGAGAGAGGGGGAGGGAGAGAGGGAGGGAGGGGATGGAGGAGAGAGGGGGAGGGAGAGAGGGTGGGAGAGAGGGGGAGGGAGGAGAGAGGGGGAGGGAGAGAGGGGGAGGGAGAGGGAGGGTGGGAGAGGGAGGGAGGGAGAGAGGGTGGGAGGGAGAGAGGGTGGGAGGGAGAGAGGGTGGGAGGGAGAGAGAGGGAGATAGAAAGCGAGGGGGAGGGAGGGAGAGAGAGGGAAGGAAGGAGAGGGAGGGGGACAGAGACAGCAAGTTAGTCCAGGGATAGACACAACGTGTATGGATTAGTGGTTATGGGGCCAAGGCAGGAGATTGGGGTGGAGAGGGAAACATAGATCAGCCATGATTGAATGGCGAGTAGACTTGTAGTTAATGGGCATTTACACTTGATGGGCCGAATGGCCTAATTCTGCTGTTAGAATTTATGTAAGTGCTGGAGTAACTCAGCGGGTCAAGAGGCATCTCTGGAGAAATAGGATGGGTGGCGTTTCGGATCGAGACCCTTCCTCAGACCCGAAATGTCACCTAGTCCCCTTTTCACCAGAGATGCTGCCTGACCCTCTGAGTTACTCCAGCATTCTGTGTCTATCTTCTGGAATGACACCAGCATCTGCCGCTCCTTCCTTCACAAGTTGGTCGGTGGAGCGGAGTCTGTGGGGGAGGGCGGTGGGAGAGGAACGACCCCGTCCATGTTTACGCTTCAGACCGCATCGCTGAACAAGACTGCGCGGTTATCATGCGACTGTTTGTGAGACTCGCAAACTACCATCGCGTCCCTTGCGTTTCAACAGTAACTGCTTCTCCCGGGTCCCCGCCGGCATCTGCAAGTGATAATGTGCAGGAAGGAACTGCAGGTGCTGGTCCATACCCAAGATAAGACACAAAATGCTGGAGTAACTCAGCAGGTCAGGCAGCCTCTCTGGAGAGAAGGGATGGGTGACGTTTCGGGTGGAGACCCTTCTTCAGACTGATCCGACCCCTGCAGTCTGCGAGATATTCTGTTCGTTTAAGAAAGACAACGAGGCGAATCAAATCAAAGAAGAAAGAAGCTTGCGATGGGAAGAAGGGTCTCGACACGAATGGCCACCCGTTCCTTCTCTCCGGAGACGCTGCCTGTCCCGCTGAGTTACTCCAGCATGTTGTGTCCATGCTCGGTTTAATCCAGCATCTGCAGTTGCTTCCTACACCAGCAGACCGCGATGTTTTACTTGCGCTCGTCACTCAATGCTGATCCAAAGACCCCACACAAACGGTGGGGAGCAGCTGGTACACTGCGCCTCGCACCATGTCCCCTGCCTGTCTCTGTCCCTGCCCCTGCCTCTGCCAATGCCTCTGTCTCTGCGCCCTCGCCGCTCCTCAACCCGCCCCCCGAAAACAAGTGGCAATATTGATCAACACGGACAAACAAACACCAGCGCTCCATTGCAGCGCCCAATGGCCGATAAACCACCGTATTGCCGGGTCACTTGTCGCCCACAGTGTGTGGGGTTCCCTGTGCTGGGACCCTACACCGTGTCCATCCGCCCAGCCCAAGTTGCACAGCGCCCTAGACAAACATCCACCTGAAGAGGATAGACACGAACATGCCGGAGTAAGTGAGCGGGACAGGCGGCAGTGGAGGGCAGGAGTGGCTGGGGGGCGTCTCAGGTCGAGCGAGACCCTTCCTCAGGCTGAGATTCAGGGGAGAGGGAGGGCAGAGATGCGGCAGTGTGCACAGAACACGTGAGGTGTGAAAGGGACAGACAGACCAACAGTTACTCCAGCATGTCGTGTCTATCTCGGTGTAAGCCAGCGTCTGCAGTCCCATCCCACACGGACATCCATCCATCTCCCTGACTTGACTCTCGCAATCTTGTCTGCACACGGGGACGGTTCGGGTGTTTCTATTACCTTCCTGCTTCGCCACATTTCCCAGTGGATCTCCTCTCTGTTCATATCTCCGGCTCCAAGCGAAGTGGGAGAACCTGTTCTGCTCTGAGAGAGAGAGGACACAGGCAGTGAAGGTGGCGCTGAAAGCCGACCAGTCGACTTCACTCAATCACTCCTTGCTCTCCGCCCCCTCCAGGTTTCTCTCCAACACACCTCTCCTTTGGCCAGTTTCACCGAGACTCTCGCAGTCCGCTCCACACCTTGTTTCCCGCACGTAGCTGTGTATTCCCCCCCCCCCCCCCCCCCCGGCTCACTCGCCTCCCGCGTCAGAAAGGCAGAGAGAGAGAGAGACCTTCTCAAACATGTCTCCCGGAGTTGTGAACGTACACTCCACCCCAGGCACGGCAGGAGGGCATTGCCGCGGGAGGGGACATTATGCGGATGAAACCTTAAACCGCAGCCCCCACCTACACGTCTCTCTGTTTCAGACAACAAGCGGAGAGATTTCCCCAGCCAACATGGATTTCTCAACCAAACATCACCGGCACACGTTGTTTGCCAATTGCTGGGAATACCCAGCGGGCCGGGCAGCACTGCGGAGGGGGGTCTGGAGTAACAGGCAGCATCTCTGGGGGAAAGGAATGGGTCGAGACACTTCTTCAGACCAGAGACAGAGTCAATGTTTCAAATCGGAATCCCATGATCAGATCATCGCTTTAAGTCTCAAAATGCTGGAGTAACTCAGCAGGTCAGGCAGCATCTCGGGAGAGAAGGAATTGGCGATGTTTCGGGTCGAGACCCCTGTTCAGAAGAAGGGTCTCGACCCGAAACGTCACCCATTCCTTCTCTCCCGAGATGCTGCCTGACCTGCTGAGTTACTCCAGCATTTTGTGAATAAATACCTTCGATTTGTACCAGCATTTGCAGAATTTTGTTATATCGCTTTAAGTCTTGTTTCCTCTCCCGCTGATGCTGCCTGACCTGCCGGGTGTTTCTAGCATTTTCTGTTTCCGGATTTCCCTCACCGAGAGTTCTATCACATTACTTGCAGGGTCTTTCTCTGAATTGACCTATTTTCTACTTTGTGTAGGGAGGATTTCTTTCCTCGGGATTGCTGCAGTAAATAGGTAAAAATAGACAAAATACCGCTCCCTGCATCATCAACTCATTAAATGTCAATAGACTTTGCTCCCAATATTCCCTTTACCCAAGGAAAATAAGGGAATGGAATATGTTACCACCCAACACAGGTGCTGCCCCCGATGTCAAGCCATTTAAAAAGGGGATTGAGCAACCAGATCTCCTCAGCTTGGTCAGAAAAGCCCACTTCAAAATGTAATCACGACTCTACTCACTCCGACCGGTGTGAGATAGCCACTCGTGAGGTGTTTGCGCAGTAATCAACCAGAACCAACCAGAGTAGGGGTGCCAACTATCTCACTCCCAAATACGGGACAAGGTGACGTCACTGCCACGCGCCCCACCTGACCCAAGCCAGCGGCCACTTGCTCCCACTCCACCAATGGCGGCCGCCCGGGCTGGGAGGTGGGATGCGATGCACCCTACGTTAGGCGGCGCCTGGGCCTCTGGGGCAACACTGTCCAGAGCTAAAATGTCATAAACCTAGAGTGTCGGGACCTAAACTGTTGGGACCCACAGCATCGGGGCCTACAGCGGCCCCCGGGCCTACAGCGCCCCCTGGGCCTACAGTGTCAGGGCCTACAGCACCCCCTGGGCCTACAGTGTCAGGGCCTACAGCGGCCCCCGGGCCTACTGCGCCCCCTGGGCCTACAGTGTCAGGGCCGACAGTGACCTGTTCGAGGCAGGAAACATGTTCCCAATGTTGGGGGAGTCCAGAACCAGGGGCCACAGTTTAAGAATAAGGGGTAGGCCATTTAGAACGGAGGTGAGGAAAAACATTTTCAGTCAGAGAGTTGTGAATCTGTGGATAGAGCTCTTAAGGATAGCGGAGTCAGGGGATATGGGGAGAAGGCAGGAACGGGGTACTGATTGAGAATGATCAGCCATGATCACATTGAATGGTGGTGCTGTCTCGAGGGGCCGAATGGCCTACTCCTGCACCTATTGTCTATTGTGACCGGGCCTACAGCACCCCCCGGGCCTACAGTGTCCGGGCCTACAGCACCCCCCGGGCCTAATAAGGGACAAGGGTGGTCCCATACGGGACAATCCAATTTAGCCCAAAATAGAGGATGTCCCAGCTAAAACAGGGCGGTTGGCAACCCTACTGCAGAGTGAGCAGAGATCTGTAGGTTCAGAGGGGACGAGGTTAGAGGAGTAGGTAAGGGGTGTGCAAAAGTTGAGATGGTTGATGTCACATCAGC